>NC_088609.1:25221164-25288664 GCF_036013475.1 Columba livia | reverse complement strand
CTCTTTAAAAATGTGACCTAGTCCAAAGCTCTGTTAGGACAGTACGATGACCGAGATCTTCAGTTGCATTTTGGCAGGGGTATTCAGGCATAAAGCATAGGTATAATTAGGGAAACCCCTCTGTAGAAACGACTTTGGCTGCTCCCGTAACTGGTACCCCTTTCCTGGCACGTTGGTCCAGTGTGCAAGTCTTGCCTTTGTTTTTTCCTGGGTGCCCGCAACACCTACTCACCCTGCTAACTGCAAATCACACTCTGCTCTTTCGGCTTTGTACACTATTAATTGACAGCTATAAATATTCAGAATCAGAAATGTCTCAGCCCTGTATCCATGGTGCATGAGGCAAAACACAGCTCTGCTGTGTTGGCTCACAGTATCCCTTAGCATTAAGTCCTCCATCACCTCTCCTTAAACATTCACAATTAACTTAACAAATAATTTGATGTACATAGGAGTTAGACACATATAGATAAAAAGGTACCTCTTTTTTTTTTTTTCTTCCTTAATTTCCAGTCATCTGCCTGATCACAAGCATACTGTAAAGCTGTCACAAAAATGTGGCTTCTGCAGTGAGGGGGCACCAGCCTGCTGTGGTGGAAGAGAAGGATGGAGACATTTAAAAAGGTCAGTAATAGACCAGGTTTTACACTTTAAATTCAATTACCCACACACAGGCAAGGAACAACATTTATCTGGCTTGGCATCGACTCGCTGTGCTTCCCCTTGGCAGTGCCATCATCCAGGCGAGCCCTTACCAGGCAATCGCAAGAGTGTGGCCAAGCGTTGCTGGCAGCAGCCACGCCGAGCGCCCACTCAGCTGGACAGACAGACACAGAGATTTTCCTCACCAGTCCCCAGAGCTGCTCAGCACAGGGCGTCCCCCTCCAGACAGTGTTAAACCTTGCCTGCTAATTTAGAGCCAGGTCCCCTGACTGATTCAGAAGCAATAGCTCCACAGAGATCAGCAGATTTACCAGCTGCCCAGCTTCTCTCGCGCTTGATCTCTGAATGTTTGGTGTTTGATTTGCTTTTGCTCCCTTGCAGCTGTACTGCCATTTGCATTTGTGCTGTCCTCTACTCTCCTGGCAATGGGCTGGGTCTTCTCTTTGCAGCCCATGGTCCTTTTCTGGTTTGCAGATCTACAGTAGTCCCTGCTCCCACCTTGTTACCATTTAAACTGGGAGTGGGGAAGCTGGGAGACTGCTCTAAGAACCAGAATGAAAAAAAAGCCTAAAAGAAAGAGTTTTGCAGTTTGATTGCTTTTAGTAGATTTTTTTTTTTTCCCATATTAGAGTCACCTAAGGCTTTTGTTTGATGTATGGCATTGAAATCCTTTACCCAGGTCATCTGGTATTGCTCTTGTGGCTTTGCTGTGGTGTGTTAATGTATATCAGCTGGGGCTCTGGCAGGTCTGGTCCCACCACAGGCCTGTTGGGAGCAGCCCCAGTGAGGTCTGCTCTCAGTGCAGCAGGGTCTGGCCAGGCTCCATAACCTCAGAAGGCTGTGTGGTATCAAATGCCTAGTGGAGACTCCCAAGGAGCCTGGAAACCAGGCAAGCCCAGGAAATCCAAAAACTGTGATGCTGACAGCCACGGCAGAGAGTGTACCTCTCCTGAAGAGCCAGTTGGGTTGTAACTATGTGCTCATAAGCAGTTTCTCCTAAAAAGCTGGGTCTCTAGTGAAATTCTAAAAAATTACTTTTCAGAAATGCTTACAATTATAGAACTTAGGTTGAAATCTATGCATTTCTTAAAAGTGACTGTGATTAGGGTATCTTTAGTAGCTGCTCATTGGACATAAGATGGGAATGGTTTCTCTATGCTACATAACTCAGTGGGATTCCCAAAATCTTGTTCTGCACAGTAGGAACATGGATCTCCTCTGGGAAAAGGGGGTGGGAGAGGGGCAGCATTAAAGAGCGTTTGCCAGCTGATATATCTCCAGCACAGGGAAGACCAGGGCCAGGTGGTGCTCTGGTCCACAGAACACTGCTGAGGTGGGTCGGTCCCTGCAGGGCTGGGCGGTAGGTGATAGCCTTGCTCACAATCTCCCTCAGATTTGCCTGGCTAGCTCTCTTTTGGATTTCAGTAAGGTATCATTGTTAATACTGGTGTGCCTTTTTTAGACAAGAAGATTATATTCCAAAAGCTGACATCAGCAGATGTGGTTTCTGGGGAGACAACACCACTTTTCAGACCCAACACCAGCTGAATTACCTGGGTAACATTACTCTCCATCGTGGCAAGACATGACAGCAGGGTATGGCAGGATGTGCTTTGTGTTTTGGAGGATGAAGGTGCTGGATCTTGGGCTTAGCCTGGGGCCTGGCTATTCCTGGCTGTACTCCAAGATGAAGCCATTCACTAAAGACAAACCATATCTTAAATATAACCACCAAAGGCACAGATCCTGCCTTAGTGCAGGAATTTAGGTAACATGATCTACTTTTCCTTGCATTTTTAGGACTTGGTAGCATTTCCTCTGTCAGGCTGTATCTGAGTGAGGAGATGGGCTACCATATAGCTGATTAGTGAGTGTTTTTTTGCTAGCTGCCCTGGTAGCCACGTGTTCTCATTGTCAGCAACATCAGCACGATGGCAGTGTCTTGCTTGCACTAGCCCCAGGAAAACAGGCCAGGAAAAAGCCCTGTAGCAGAAGTGAAGAGTGCAGGAGTGGAAAAGGGAATTGCTGCTTGGCAATGCGTCTTGGTCTCTCTTTGGTATCACTTCCCTTGATTGGGCTATCTAGTCTTCCAAATCCTGTACATTTGAGGCCTGGAGGGGATAAAATGAACTAATAACTGTAAGATTTGTGAGAAATACTGCAAACATTGTTGCAGTCTTAGAGTTTGCTTAGATCCTTAAAGGCACTTTGGTTTTGGATGCTTCTACGCTTCATGGTGGCAGAGTTGCTCTGCTCCAGCAATGGCTGCAGCAGGTGTGCAGTGAAGGGCTGGTGGCATGTGCAGCGGTGACAACTGCAGAAGCAGCAGCAAGCATTTGGGCTGCAGCTGGGTGCACGTGTGGAGTTTCTCAGACTCGATTTGGCTGTCTGTAGACTGAGACACCTTCCTCTATCTCAAAGAAAGGCCTTGCCACACAGTTTCCAAGAAAAAGTGTTGCTGTACATGGGTGTTGGTGTTTCATAGCAGTAACGTAAGACACTTGGATTCCTGAAACATACCCACAGATCCAGAAGTAATCCAAAATACGTGGCTGTTTCTAAACCAGCATAAACCATCATGCCCAGACTTGATGGCTTTCCATCTCCAGATGGACATTACTTACATGGCCAATCATTAAAGGTAAACCATATGGCCCTATCTCTTTTTTGTTGTTGTGTATTTCTCTCGTATGTCAGTATCTGGAATGCCTTTGGAGTACTTGACTGGAATAGGGGCAGGCGTTGGTCCTTTCCACCTTACAAGCATGTCACCAGCCAGCAAGCAGTAGCAGGCTGTAGGAAGGCAGATTCTGTATATTTCCTTGCACTGGCTCTCTGTTTGTAATTCCACTATGCTCTCTCCAGACAGTGCCATTAGAGCATGTAAAATTTAATTTCCATCTCATCAGTGTCAGAAGCTGATCAAAGATTGCCCAGAAAAAATTATTGTGCTACTGGCTGCATCCAGAACATATGGGCATAGCATTAGTCACCATGGCCTCCGCAGCTCCTCCAGCGATTATCATCAAGGAGACGAGGCATGTCATATAATTTAGAGGAAGATGTGCATTTCTCAACATGTCTCCTAATAATGAACACCTCTAATTCTAGTATAGCAGGAGAAGTCAGAAACTGAACCTTATTTAAATCCATAATGTAAAGAGTTGACCTCATTGTCGCCTAAACCGCAGTGCCCGGGGCATGTGTCTTATCAGTCGCTTGCCTGCACTTTGTCTGGGGGCAGCCCTGCAGTGCGAGCGAACACGGCTCCTGCCTGGGGCAGCGAGGCTGAGAGGGTGGCAAGAAACAGCAGGGCTGGGATTTTTCCTCTTCTAATACCCGCTTCTTATTTCTGCCTTAACGTACTGAGAAATGACACGTTCCTTACACTCCTCACACCAAGGGGTATTTTCTGTTGGCTAAACAACATAAAGTATGTCATTTTACTTAACCATCTTTGTAATCTCAGATAATGAAGCCACCAGGCACATATTAAAATTAGCATCGCTGCCCCGAGTAGACATTTGGGTCCTGGGTAGAGTTCTCCCTGGCTTTGTTCTGCAGTGGGAAAAATGCTGATTAAAGTGCAGGAATGCAGTTTACCCAAAAAGGCAGGAGCAGCATTTACAGCGTGCTCAAATCTCAGCATTTTCTGGAGAAATCTCCTGCTGCCCTTCTCAGGGTCCAGGTGAGATCTTGACCATCAGGAGCCTGTTTTTAAGCTGCTATCTCATCTTGGCTACCACAGAGAATGAAACCAAATGAGGGGACATTGGTGGCTGTCCAGTGTGGGGCGTAGGATGGGAAGGCACTCTAGAGCCACCAGTCAGGGGGAGGAGGAGGCCTGAGGGTCCCATTGGGCTCTGTGTTTTCTGTGAAACTTGTCAGTGTCAGTGCCATTTCTTTTTTTTCCATCTGTGTAATATCATCTTCTTCTGGGGCAGCTGACCTTGGCATTAGGACAGCCCAAAGCAACGTCCAAGTCACTCTCAGGGACACCCCCTCTGGATTTATAGGGCATATACATGGGCATCAGCCCAAAGTTGCCACTGATCACCAAAAATAATATGCAGAGGGACTGGCGTTTCTTATCAGCTCTTTGAGCACTGCAGAGATAAGAAATAGGAAACCTTGTTGGTTCATGTGCTTCTTGTGTAAAAATCATTTGTGACACATAGACATAGCATTTCATACCTCCTTGTTTGTTTTCATGTAGACACGTATTAAAAGTGGTGCCTCCTCCTGCCTTATCTGAGCTACTGACTTTCCTCAGGAAGGTCACTTTGGCTACAACTCTTTTTCTATGGCCTCCCACAAATCCCATAGTCTATCATTTTGTTACTGTTTTTTATTAATAACTATTTGTATAGTAGATAAATAGATGATTGTTTCTTGCCTCCCACTAGTGCAAAGAGGAGCAAACATATCACTTCCATTCTGGCTCTGTTGATGTGCTAATGAAGTTGAACATTTTCATCCTTATATTTTATACCATGTATGATAGGGACTCTTTGACTTATGTTCTTTCTTTCTTTCCTCCTTCAGATGATCTTTCATTAGCTGCTGTGGGCCCCTATCTGTCTGTCCACACAACAGAAGAAACTGATAAGAAACCTTCTCCTTCGACACTTCCATCAGGAATAAACTTCCCTGTGTATCTACCCTTTGCTAACTTCCCATTTGTGTTTGTGTTTGCTCCAAAGAGTAATAAGGAGCAGCTCTCAGAAGTACCAGCTCTCTTTGTGAAAAGCCAGTCACAAGCTAAAGATAGTTTCAAATCATGTCGGATCATAGTCTCTTTATATAAAAATGAACTTTTAAAAAATTGTTACTATATTGACTTAAAAATCAGGTACTTGTGTGCAAAGTATGTAAGCAAAAAATGTCCTTAGGAGGCATAACTACTAATTTTCTTTAGGAAGAAAGATTCTGCATTACAGGAATTAATTGATCTGTCTTTCTCTCTGTAGGTTTTTTTTTTCACTAGTTATTTTCAGATTTCCTATGTTTCGCATGTCATTGTAACAGATTATATTTTTCACAAATGATATGTGTAGATACAGTTCTTCAACATTTTAAATGTATATTCTTCTAGAGAATTACGATAGAAATAGGAGTGTTAGAACAAAAAATTTTCTTCCATGTATTTTCAAGAAATTCTGCTCTAGCAAAGTGAGACCAAAAGCAGAGGATGTAACGTACTGGGTGTCTTGCCCTTTAAAATCAAATACACCTCCTCCGAAGGAGAAGTTTGCTTCTTTCCATGCGATGGAGCATCTAAGGCCGGTAGGACAAAGTGATTCAGGTCATGGATGTACGATTTGGAGCTTATCTTGTTTGAAGCGGTAATTGCAGTGCCCAACACTTGCTAAGAAGCTGCTGTTTGCAAGGCAAATATTTTGTATCATGTCATTACTGGGTTTGTTACAAGCTATAGACACATAATAAAAAATGACTACAGTAATATCTCCATGGTAGTCCCTACACTGATCAACTGCAAATGATCTGATTAACAGTCAGCTGCTGATTCCCAGTTTAATTAATCCTGATGGGCTATTGATGCGCTGCAACTGTTTGTCCTAATAATGAGTTTTGAAATTAGACTGCGACAAGCCACTTAGACAGCTGCCAAGGAAAATAATCATTTAGGAAGGCAAGCAATGGAGACAACAGAGGAGGAATGGCTGCTATTTGACAGAAAATTCACATGGCTGTGTCACATGTGTTTTATTTTTACATTTGGAGCACATTAACTGTACCAGCAGTAAGTGGTGACTGCAAGACACAAAACTAGCTTTACAATTAAGAATGCTACTTCTCATCAGTATGCAAAAGCTAAACATGAAACATGAAGTGTGTTAATAGCAGAATATATGTAGCTACAGACCATTGAACAATTTAGGTCAGTCCTTTGCGATGTTTAATTAGACTAATATATCTGTTTGCAATTAATAACAGATGTGACAAGCTAATGTGTCCATGTACTGACAAATTAACCTTTGCCCATCAGCTGCTCGGATCTGTGAGAAAAGTGCCATGTTTTGCCTCTGTTCAACTGAACCTAAATAAAATTGCAGGATAATTATAAACATAAATGTTAATAGAATGTGCTTTCCATGGGAAGCAGGAACCAAAGGCGAGTATTTCACAGCCAGGTCCTCATATTGTACTTTGCCACGTAACATAAACCGCAAATTCTATTTTTCCATTTGTCTCAGGGCAATTAGTGTTTGGTTTGACAGATGCTAGTTCAATAGCCCTTCTTGCCAATGGACCTGGGACATACCAAAGACCCTAAATTAATAGCCAGGGTAAGAATGCTTCCATAGCCATTCAGTCTTTTTGCTTTATTTGCTGTCTGTGAGCAAATGTGCCCTCAATTTGTGACAAGCGTTGCCACTGAAATGACGTGGCAGACATGTCTGTCAGGACTTGGGCTGAGGCCATCAGCATGTTCCAGATAAGTAATGGGAGCATCTCTCACCCCCTGGGCTGGTGGTCTGTTTGCATTTCCAATATAACCTCTCTCTCTCACTCCCTCTCTCCCTCCCCTCCCCCGCTTACATGTATTAAAAAATGTACCTATACATATAAAAATATAGGCACCTTATATATAGATATATTCTACATAGATATTGTAGGTTTCTTTCGCCGCTCTACATTAGACTTTGTTAATAAAGGTATTATTCATGGGGTTTACATATGAATACACGTGTATATATATACACACATACATGTACATATCTATAATTTATAGTAAAGGTACTTGCACCTAATATTATAATATAAAATTTCAAATTCCATAAAATGGTTATTTTCATCTAGATTTGATGTAAACTGCACCCTTTTTACATTAAAGATTTTGAAAGCGAGTGTTTGAATGTGTCCTCGTCTGCATGCTTACCACTTCTGGAAAATCGGCCTTTGTGGGCACACTGATGTTGCCGTGTTCTCTGTTAATGGCTGTCCAAGTCTAAAGACTGACCTAAGCAGGCCCAGTCTTGAAAGTCTTGGTCTTTGTTTTTGCTTGTTTATGTTGATTTGGAATATATTCATAGGTGACATCCCTGGAGGCTGGCTTCCTACTGAGATGGTGTGAAACCTGTTGTGTAATTCAACATGGCACGTTCTGGGGAGCAACCAAGCCGCCAGGACTCTTTCTGCCACCCAAGAGACAAGTATCTCCAGTGCTGGTGAGTTTGGAGAAACTTTTAGCACCTACTCTTAATATGCGCTTTTCACTTATACCTAAAGTTTTGGTCTCAGGATCAGCCCATCTTTGAATTAGATTTATAATATCACATCAGAGATTGAGTAGTATCAAATTATCAGCAGCCTAGAACTAGCATTAGGATTTGAGGAAAAACTCATTAAAATAGGGCAACATTATGACACAAAGGAACTATCAATTATATGTACTATGGCTCCCTTGGACACCTTCTGCTTTCTGCTGTTCAGACATATACATTAGGACTAGATGTATATCGACATCCCTTACTCAAGTGTCAAGAGGTAAAGCATCATTATCTTTCAGCCATAAAACCACAGTATCCACTCGTTTTCCCTCCTAAAGGTCAGATGCTTGCAGCCTGCATGTACTGTCCCTAAAATGAATGCCACATTGTCATCAGCATTCAGCACCACGGCTGCAGAATAAAGGGAGCCCAGCCAGCCACATGAGAAAGAGGAGATAAAAAGAAACCATAAAGCAAGAATAAAATGCCTTAAGTCTGTGCTGCAGACTTTTGCCCTCCCTTGCTAATCGATCATCCTCCCGGTGCCCGTTCTCTCCACCGCATGACTGGTGAGCAGGATGGGCTGTGGACAGACCGGCAGCCGCCCAGACACACGTCACAACCCCAGCCCAGGCAGGCTGGGGCAGCAGTGGGAGGTCAGGCAGCTTCTCCAGCCAAAGGGTGAGCAAGCACTGCTCCCACCACACAGAGGACTAATCCTTCTTAGCTCTGCCAAACCATAAGAGAGACCCTTGCTCCTCTTCCCCTCACTGGAAGTTTTGCTTCACAGCAAAAGGTTTCTGTGCAAAAGTTGTCCTTTCCAAGGGGTGTGGAGATGGAGAGCTGCAGGAGCCATCACACATCTGGTGGCACCTCTCCCTGCTCTGCATCATGGTAATAAAACCATGTTATTGGTGGGGTTTATTGAGAGTGGACCCTGGGCAGGCTGTTCCCCCACCATGCTCATCGGTGTTAACAGCAGCAATTCACAGGATGTTCCTACCTCTTAAGGCCAAATATTCTGTCTCATATCCCACATGTTAAAGCATATTTTTTGACTTGAAGTTACCATCTCATTTGAAACTCTGAATGGGCATTTTTAAATTCTACTTGGGATGATTAGTTTGACTTTTTTTCTTCTGATCTGAGGCATATTCATCCGTCAAATTAAAAATAAGTTAGAAAGGTGTGTAATCTGAATCAATCAACAGCTGGGAAAAGAAGAGCACAACCTGCTTAGACATCTAAAACGTCCTGGAAGAACTGAGCAATCTCAATCCTTCCCTTGAAGCCCTGATGTGAGGACAGTGGCAGTGAAGGTAGAAGGAAGACACTGTGTGCTGAGAACCCCAGTGTTACAGCTGTTCACGCAGAAAGGAATGAGCCTGATGACAGAAAATGCCACCAAAAACAGTTAACATACAGACTGAAGACTTTCTGCCTCCATGTGGCACCAGAGAGGTGTGCCTCTGCCTGAGCACCAGCTGGGACCTTTGTGCTCCTCTGCCTCTTTTAGGCATGAATTCTGACCACTTTTGGTGGGGTGTGTGGTGACAGGACAGTGCAGGGCACACTGGGGACATGTTTCTCTTACCAAGGGGAAGAGCTGCACCATCCTTGGGTACGTGAGCACCCAGAGCACGAGCTGCAGCAGCCTGTGCCAGCTGCACTGTGGATTGGTCTTTTCAGAAGGTTTGTTTTTAATAATTGTACAACTGCTCGTGTGTTTGAAGGAGGGAATAGATTTTGAGATGATTCCTGCTCCCCTTTTGCCCTGTGTATTCGTGGGAGCATGGCAGAAAGGTAGCTACTGGTGCTCAGGGGAAAAAAGAAGTGTAATGGATTGGAAAAGCGTATACTTTACTTTGAAAAGTTCATCCACACGTTTCTGAGTAGTTTTCAAAAAGAAATCTATAAATGCTACATAACTTTTTCATGAATATGGCCTTTAGCTAGGCTGAACTTCCAAAAATGGGTTTGAACTACTACAATACTGTGTCCTGACAGCTCCTGGTGTAAGAAAGCCCATGTTTGTGTGCTTCCAGGAAACCGCTGTGATGGCTGTAGATGAACCTAAATAGCGGGAGATACAGAACCAATAATCTCTAAATGATGTATGAGACTTTGGAATGGATTTATCCCTCCCATCCCAGTTCTGAAAACCTCCTCACCAACAAGTGTCTGGTTTACTCCCTTGCGTGTGGCTGCAGAGCTGAGCAACGCACCTGCTCCTGTTTCTGCCGGCAGCCACTGCAGAACTTTGGGAAGTTTGGCTTCTGGGCTAGCATGTTCCTAGCGTGGCAAATGTCCCTGCAGAGGTGCCCGAGGTGGATGCTGTGTGCAGGATCCCCACAATGCAATGCCCAGTGCACATGCTGAACACTGAATACACTCTTCTGAATAGGCTTTTTATTTAGGTAGAAACAAAGAAATGAATGAAAATCTGATATTCAACATATAGGCAGGCATAACTGAAAGGACGGAATTAATTCTTTGACTGTCGTTCTTGCTATTTTACTTAAAAATGTGTCTTTGTAATGTTTCTTCTTGCATACTGCAGCTTTTGCATCTCACATTGCAAGAGTTATTTCATTTCTCTATAGAGCTACAGTCAAAGGACACGTGCATGGGGGACATAATAATTTTCAGGGATTTTTGTTTCAAGCCATTAAAGCTGAAAGACATTACTCCCTTTCCAAAGCTTTCAGAAAATAAGCACATGAAAGCACTGCGCTTTTTGTTGTTCTTGTTCTTCCACTTGTACAAATAACATGTAATAACACCTACATTCGAAAACTGAGTTTTTTGCCCTTCATATCCCAAAACAGTATAAATTGAAGTAGTTTAGATCAGCTATTAAAAATTCCTCTCTACCTTTGCCTCAATTTACAGCAAAGCAATATGGCTCTGGTAGACTGATATTATGGATACATGGTATTACTGCATAACCTATCATCATATGAAATTAGATTCTCTATCAAAAACAAAAGTTTTAGCAGGATGAAATTATGATTCTGTGAGCAGGTCTCCTGCTCTGGCATCAACATTGATGCAAAATTGATGAAACTTCCAAGTGAAATTGCATTATTTGATCTTCACAGTCCTGGAATAACATAGCCTAAAGCTACAGTTTCTGTAAACTTACTTTGCACAAACGACTTAGCCAGTACTGATGTATTGACATGGTGTGCCCATGAATGACATTAGGGCTACTTAGAAAAAAGACAAAATAACAGCAAAAGAATGCAGCAATTGGTTCTGAAATTACCTTTTTCCAGTGAACCTCTCTGAAAAATTACCTTTTTCTGCTGAGTCTCACTCAAAAATTACCTTTTCCAACTGAAGCTCTCTCAAAGTGCCTTGATGTTAAGCAATATAGTTTTTAGTTGAAAATGTCACAAGGCCATGAAAAGAAATTGATAGAAAATTTCAGGGTTCCTTGTTGATATTTGAAGCAGCCTGTGGATTTTTGTTCTTTAACACAGATCTTCTCTGCTGTGCTACCACTTTGATTTCTGTATTGCCAAAACCAGCATGTTTCTAGGCTTAATGGCTTCACCGAGAGGAATGTGAAGGTGATTTAGTTATTGCTGTGGAGGTGATGTTACCAGTAGGAAACTGGTAAACAGATATCTTCTGAGCCCTTTCCAATCACACAGAAGGGGGTGGTTTGTTTTTAATCATGAGAGAGAATAAATAATTTCTCTAAATGTCTTCTTTTTCAGGGCATATATAAATGCAACAGCACTCTGATTATCTGAACAACTTGGGTGAAGGTGTTCAGATATTTGTCTACATATGTGGCTGAGAGGGAATAGTGATCCAGAGCTCGTGGAAATCAATGGAAGGGCTCCCACAGCCTCAGCGGGCTTTAGCTCAGACCTGTAACTGGAAGTTAAGAGAGCAGGTGACTGCCAGCAGGAATTTAGAGTGGAGGATTGCACAGACAGGGATCAGGTTTTTCTATACTTGATAAGACCGAAGCCTCAGGCTGTTCGTGCGGGTGGATCTAACACCTGTACACAGCCTCAGTGAACTGTGGCAGGCAGAAGAGGCAGCGTATTAGCAAAACTGGGAGGCAGGAGACACCGAGATTAAAGGTATGGGCACCTGAATAAGATGCCATGAGACAGCTAGGGGATAATTTTACAGTGCATTGGTAGTAACTGCATGTGTGCAAGTTCTTACGGCGGTAAATGCAAGGTTACCTTTCTCTGAGGAGTAAGGTGCTTTGCATTTACGGGGGATAAGTCCATGGATGCAGGCAGTTACTGCAGAGGAGCTGACTCTCTGCAAGCTCTCACGCTTGTAACGCATTTGTGTGCTCATGACACCAGGGGCAATTCACCTCGCTTGCAACTGAGTACTTGGTCTAAACTAGTAATAGAGACAGACAAACCCCTATGGGCTCCTTCCACCTGTCCTAGCGGGACTTTCACCCCTTCTGGTCTTTAGGAAGTCCTGGGCACTCCAGCTGCCCGCATGTAGCCGAGATAACACGCTACATCAGACTCACAGTACCTTCACAGAGCTGGCACTTGTGCCACACGTTCCTTTGTGCCATACCCAGCTTTGTGGTTAACCTGCAGCCTACCTGGAACACGCAGCGCTGGACCTGCCATGCGCTGCTGCTGGTGTGCTCTTCCCAACAGGCCTGTGGCTGGTTCCTGGAGGAGCTGCCTTGAGACATCTTTTTGTTCCTATTGACCGTGGAGGGACACCAAAGGCAGCGATGGCTGAATGGGACAGTTCCTTCACAAAGGTTCAGGAACAAGCACTGGCAACTGGTGGCATGGATGCTCTGGACTGGTACAAATGAGCTGTTGATATGAGATTAACTTTACCTCTGAAATGTATTGCAGGACCAACAGTTTATGAAGACAGTGAACAAGGAGCTGGCCAGTAAGGGGAGAAATGGAGCTCCAGCTGGATTTCATGAGCGGGAAAGTTGTACACAAATCATTATTTTAAACATGAGTTGTTTGAAACAGGTAAATGACAAATAGGTAAATTAATTAAACACAAATGTATTAATGTTAAGAAGATGAGTTACAAATCCCTTTTGGTTGTGTATTGTGCTACACAGGGAACAGAACAATGTATTTAAGAGAAGATACTTGAGCATCAGCTGTTGTTGGTCAACAAACACTGGAAGATCAACTTTGAAGTTTATGTGTAAGTTATATATTGAGCAGATTTAGCCAGATAAAAGCCGACAGGAGGAACAAAGCACTTCTCATAGAAACATGCAGCTTCTTATGTAAGGTTTTGAAGCACCATAAAATATATTTATTACAAATTATGGCATTTCAAACTGGTTCCCCTGAGTTTCTGAATTCAGAGCAAGCACAAGATTAACCAGAACCCTTCAAATTGTGAATTTTTTGCTTCCTTGGAAAAAAAAAAAATCTATGCAATACCTTCGTTGATGTCATGTATATTGACTTAAATTATTGGTCAATACTCTCTGCCTGTGGCTCTGACATTGTTACCGGGATTGTAACTACAGCTGGCTGGAAACAGATGGTTGTGTATTGTGAAAGCATTTGAGGTTTCAGAATTTGTTATCAATATCTATTAGTGCAGAAAAATGAACCCTACTGTATTATTGCATTAACTGAAGTTTAATAAATGTGCTGGAGTCGCCATGACACATTTTGGGGTGTATGTATGTGCCCTGGTAGCTGTGGAGGGGTGCTGTGCTGTGGGTCTGAGTACAGAGTGTGCTGGCTCTGAGCACCACCAGGGCAGAGTTAGGAGAGTCGTAGGGATCCAGCACAGAAACATCATTTTTGCATAGTTTTGAAACTGGTGGTTGCCCTTGCCAGTTCTCCCTCAGTTCACAGGAGGCTCAGGAGGCTTATCCAGCAGGGGCGGGAGGAAGGATGCAAACATAAGTATTTCACCTTACAGTGTAACAGTAATATACAGCATGCAGATGCAGTAACAGCGTTTGAGGTAGGGCAAATCCTTTTGCGGGTGGATGCTAATTGTTTGTGGTTTTGGTTTTTTTTTAACCCTATTTTCTTGTGCTAGTCCAAACCTTTCTGAGTGCAAACAGTTTGCCATCACTGATGTGGGGAAAAAGGATGCACCTGTTCACCCGTGGCTCAGGCGAGGAGCTTCTACCTTTTAACCCGCAGCCTAGTACAGGAGAGCAGGTACCTGTGCCAAAGCCGGTGCTCTGCAGAGCAGGGTGCAGCGACAGCCAAGGAGCTCGTAGCAGAGGGTTCCCAAGCAAATCCTGCAGACGCCAGCCTCCATGCAGGATTAGTGCCTCTGCTGTAGATTTGAGGCTGGGAAGCCACATCATGTCTTTTTCAAGCCCTTCTTCTTCCCAGGAAGGGGAGTGTCCTTGTCAGAAACACCACCCAGTGATTTCTTCAGTAGTCCCCCCACAAGGATGTGGCATGATACCACACAGAGGTGTGACTCCTAGGTGAAAATGATGGTTTCTATGGTTCCGTGAAAACCACTTAAAGAAATCACGTGGCTTCACTCTTTCCCAGGCATGGCAGTAAATGTCCTGCAGTTTCCCTGAAGGAAAGAGTACTCTGAATCTTTTAATTTCAAAGATGCAGGATGCGTCTCTTCCCAAATCAGCATCCCTTTCAGAGGAGTCAGCTCTGGGAGCCTGCAGCCCAGCCGGGTCTTCCTGCAGGTCTGCCTTGGCTGAGCCCAGCCTTGGGCAGTTTTCAGGGGCCACATGCACCCAACACACCCTGACACCTCCCGGAGGAAGCTGCTCTGTTGAAGGAATTGTCTGTTTGTTAATCGGGAGACACAGGCCAGCTCTTTTAGCGATAATTAACATGGTGCACTCAGGTATCCTGGCATGGAGAGATCACATTTTAACACTCAGCTTCACTTCATGCTGAAACAAATCTGTTATAACCTTTGGCATTTTACTCATTACTGCCTCGTTAACCTGCTAATGGACTCATCACAGGACTCATGTATGTAATTATACAAAAGTCAAGAGGAGAAGTACAACTCTGTAGATTTCTGAAATCCTTTCCAATAACCAGGAGCTCTTTGGGGAACTAAATTTTGAGGCAAGCTGAATACTGCTGGATCAGTTTGCTGTTATTTTATAAAGACAGGCTGCGGCTGCATGCCTTGTGCATCTGAACCCCAGAGTGACTGGGAGTTTGCGGTATACGAGAAGCGTAGGCCACAGCAGTGGAGGTCCCCCCTGCAGAACAGACTAGGTAAAGGTACTGCTGTTGGAGATTTCTACAAGGTTACATGGGTAGGAAAGCTGTGATGTCTCCTGTCCCCTTAGAATTTTATATTTCTTAAAAATAAATATATGAAGTATAGAATAAAACAAGGAGACTGATGTCATTAATAGTCCAAGTAGGCTACTATCAAAGTGTCTGTGGCTCCCCACGTACATTAGTGGTGGAACATGCTTTCCATAAAACAACCCCAGTAAAATAACTGCACTCCAAACAAATGCCCCTAAATAAAATGCTCATGTTAAAGACCAAGCCCCCTAATGACCTTTTTTTTTTTTTACATCACATATATATTCAGTGTTCTTTCAAATGTTCCTGACATTATTTTGCACCTAACAAGGACCCGAACAACACGCCGCACGTCTTTGTTCACAGTAATTTCCGAGTCTGTATCAGTGCCAGGGCCTATTGCATTTTTGGTAGCTCTCCTGTAGATCCAAGCTCCAGCTGCGTGTGAGGTGGAGAAGAGCAACGCCCGAGGAATCCAGCCGGGCACATCCCAGGGCCGGATCCCCTGAGCGGGCGTGCAGCCCTACCCCAGCCCGGCAGTCCCGCCGCGGCCGAGGAGTGCGAGTCCCCGCTGCTATTTGGGAACCCACCGCTAGATGTCCCATGGATTGAACCGGAGGGAAGGGCCGCTGCGTTTGCCGGGGCAGCCTGGCGGTGGGGGCCGGCGAGCTCCGAAACGCCGGCCCCGGTCCGTGCGGCCGCGGCGGGAGCGGCTGCCCCGCGGGTGCGCCGCGCCGGTTCGTCTGCGAAGAAACAGTTACAGAGATCCTGCACAGCCCGATATCCATCCCGTGTTCAGGGCATGCGGCACCGCACGGGTACAGGCGGAGCCCTGCCGTAAGAACAGGCTTTGGTGAAGGTTTTAGCCACACAGAGCAACCTGCCGCGGGATCAAGCTTTCCCCTTTTCGAGGACATCTATTTTTAATAGAAGCAGGTGTCACTTTTTTTTTACATGACAGGACACAAGGCTCTCTGTATTCATTTCCAGGAGGCTGAAGACAAATTGAAGTTAGTTTTCTAGTTTTCTTTCTCTCGTAGTCTGCGTGTGTCCTGGGTTACAAACTGGGCCAGCCCAATAGTTCAGAAACATGAAGCTGGCATGAGCTTCTCTGGATCTCTGCCAGGACCTGAAGGGGTCCATAAATCCTTTTTCATAGTCACGTCTTTTAAGATCAAGAAACGTGTATTTTTTAAAATGCCGGGAGAAGCAGAGGAAGCGTTTATCAATATTTTTAAAATCCATTTTAAAGATAAAGTCTAAAATGCTGCACTTCTTTCCAGTGCCTCTGAAGGAGAGTCCCAGATTGAGAGAGAGAGAGAGAGAGAGAGAGAGAGAGAGAGAGAGAGTGAGGGGTGTAGCCATCATGGAGCTTGTTTCCCAGAAATACAGGACTGGAAATGGGGAGACAAACAAGTTCATATTACACAAACACACTGTGGGTGAAAAAAAGGGAGAGTTTATATAGTCACCTGGAGCCAGTTACCATGGACTTGTTCTGTGTGCTGGAAACCCTCTGACAATACCTATCTGGCTGAAAAAAAAAAAAAATCAGACCTGCTAGTAAAACATAAGCAGCTAGTATTTATGTCTTGCCCTTTAAGCAAAAAAAAAAAAAAAAAAAAAGAAAGAAGAAGAAATATGAATTATTGTATGATAGTTTATATATTACAGGGAATATGAGACCCGCTTGATTAAAAACTAGCTGAAAGAATAAACCTGTTTCAAAGCCCCAGTAGATTAGTTTATATAAGGCCAGGGATTAAGGATATCTCCACTGTCATTTGCCATTTTTTGGCGTGCTTCATTATGGCACCCTTGAAGCTTTCTGCCCTGGCCATAGGCAGTGACATCCAGTAGTGAGGGTAAAAACGATCAGCTACTCGCTTTTCTTCCAACTTCTAACCTTACCTGATAGCAGCTCAGAACACGGTTCTCCTCTGTGACAGCCCTCGGGCTGTCGAGCACTTGTGGGCAAACTGCCGCCCAGCCCTTCACCCCCCACCAAGTGGGGAAAAAGCAGCAGAAGAATTAAACATTTCCTTATTATGTTTTGGTTTATCTGGGGGGGGGGGTGGTGGGCTATTTTGGGGGGGGGGGGGGGTTGTTTTGTTTTGTTTGGGGTGTGGGGTTGTTTGTTTGGTTGTTTGTTTTTTTTTTTAAGGGGAACTCTCTGGGTTTATTGCAGTTAATTTGATTTACCAATATCCAAAAGGAGACAAAAATGCAGTTTAAAACCGCAAACCTTCAGTATCGCAGCAGAGCCCAAATCCCTGCAAATGGAGCTGAACCCTGGGCTGCTGTGAAGATGGTGGGAAGGCAAAAAAAAGTCATTTATGGTAGGAAGGGGGGGTCTGGCAGTGACATTGGCTGTTGTGCCTAACCGTGCTGTGTGAAAAACCTTCTTTATTTAACAAATCAATGTTCGCACCATTGCTAAACAGAAATGTAAGGCAGGTGTCTCCGAGCTGGGTGGTTACACCGGTCCCCTGGGTGTCTGCGAGCGTGGAGCCAGAGCAGAGCAGGACAAGCACTTCTGGGGGGCAGACCGCCAGGTGACTTGAAGACAACTGCTGCTTCCTGCTGCTCGATTGGCTTCCTGGGGAAAGAACGGGCCGGGTTTGAAGCTGTCGCTGAGCAAAAGGGAGAACCAGGAGGAGGGACCGGGCTATAGCTGCTCAGGGGCCACAACAGCACCGGCAAAGTCCCCCCCAGATCACACAGGGAATTAGCGTCTTGATACGGATATATCAATGGCTGATGTCCTTTGAGTTAAATAACAGAATAAACGTAGGTTTGTAATCTTAACCACCCCCCCCTCCCGCCGTGTTTAATGAATTTTTAGTTCAGGATGAACATAGATAATCAGGCAAGTCAAACAAGAGGAATTACATTTTAAAATGAAAAATAATTAAACCTAAAATATAGACTCTCTGTTGTATAAGGAAAAGTAAATAACCTCTGCCAAAGAGTGTAGGGGTACGCTTGCTCGGCTTTAATAGTCACATACATCAACAGACAAGGCTTATACAAACATTGTCTTTTATTATAATGTAGAAAACATAAAGCTGTGTCAGGAGTAATAACAATTTCTGAAATCTATTGGAAAATAAATTCGAGATTTGCATTCAGGAATTAATTTTTAACATAGATAATAATTCCGATTAATTAGATAAAATTCAAAATGGTTTATTAGAAAAACATTATTTAAACATTCAGTACAAAGCAGAATTTTCTTCTCACTGGGACGTGCTGTAATTGTGAGAAAACATTCAGTTACATTTGATATTGCCCCTCTGAAAACTTAAGAGAGAAAATTTTCTGTGGCTGAGACTTGAAACTCTACAAAACTGGCCTCGGGTTTTCTTTGGGTTGTTCTTTTTTATCCCCTCCTTTTTTTCTCTTTTTTTTTTGTGAGCATACTATTTCTTATTCTTTTTTTTTTTTTCTTTTCCATTCCTCTGTTTAGAAATAAAACAGCGAACAAGAGAGGCAGCACCTTTGGTAGGCTGAGCTGTGACACCCCATAATCTTTTGATACTGCCTGGGTTCCTAATTGTGTTTTTCACATTTTTAGCGAGAGAAATACAAAAAAAATCAGGAAAGTAACCTATATTATTATACTTTAATGTGATGTTCTACTTTTCTGTTTGTAGTTCGTGAAGTTTTTGTCTTACTTCATTAAACATTTAATAAATCACTGCCAGTTTTGTGACAGATTTTAACCATAACACAAACAGCAGGAGGTGTAAACTCAGTTCAATTCGTATAGGCATATAATATCCATGTCGACATCATCATCCCCTCAAGGCATATTGCCAAAACAGCCAATGGAAGCTAAGCTTTTTCCGACAAAGCTTCGAAAATAAAGTTTTCTTCTTTTATCTTACTACAAATCAATTGGAGCCCTTACAGCAAAATCCTATAAAATAACTTCAAACACCGCTTCTTAGTCTAAAAATTTGTATTATGGCTAAAACTCTTTGAAGTTTTATGACTGAAGTTTGGAGAAAAATGATTTAAGTGCTATCTGCTAGACATCAGAGTGTCAAAATTTCTCTCAGTTTTCTTGACACATAAACTGCTACCGACTGTATGTTTTGTAGTTGGTGTTTTGGATTTTTTTTTCCTTGCTTTCCCTCTTTTAACCACCTAACCCAGCTTGCTTGATAAAAGTTTCTTAACTGCAGTTTATCCCACTGAATTAATACCCTTTCAAGCTTTGGCTTAAAATAACTGATTACTTTATTTTTGATTTTTTAGGTCCTCTGACAACGCAGGTGGCAAAGTGGTGGGGAAAAGAGCCGCTTTGCAAGCATCGTTTTGATTTTTTAATAGAAAAGGAGCCTGCAAAGTGCCCAAAACAATGCGTTTGCAGAAGCCACAGCCAGGTCCCTCCTCACCCCTGAGTTTGGGGCAATACAGGAAGGCAGGCTGTTGTGGTGAGCTGCTTTGCAAGGGGGAAGAACTACTCCTCCTGCAGGAAAAGCTGCGGGGTGGGTGGCTCATAGGACACCTAGAAATGTTGGCAGTAATTCAGGTTTCGTGCTGCTCCTTTTGAAACACATCAGTGAAAGGGACCCCCAGCCACATTCCCTCGCATGCTGCAGCACAACACTGGCGAGCGGGCCATGATTAAGCACTTTCTGTTGCTACTGAGGTACTCGAAGTCGTGGGGAGGCAGGAGCAGGGCACGTCCCGGCCGCTGTCGTCAGCCCTTTCCATCAGGTGGAGGGTGATTCTTTTAAACCAAGCACCCATCAGTGCCCTGAGTGCGTGCACAAATATTAGGTTGGTGCAAAAATAATTGTTGTTTCGGACCGTGACTTTTAAATAATTATAACAAGGCTCAAGCACATCTTTATTAATCAAAATAGGAACAATTACAATCAACACAGTTTTGCCAATGAGAAATAAGTTTATTTATTCCTGTAAAAATTCTTCCTTCAAGATCTGATGAACTCTTGGGAAGCATTTTCTGCATCCTGCTGGTTGTGGAAGCACTTTCCCTGCAACAAGTTGTCAAGATGCTTGAAGAAGTGTCAGTTGGTTGGCAAGAAGTGGGGTGAATATGGCAGATGAAGCAAAACTTTTAGGCAAATTAATTCAACTTTGGAAGCACTGGATGTGCAACATCTGGTTGGGCGTTGTTGTGGAGCAGAATTGGGCCCTTTCCGTTGACCAATGCCAGATGCAGGCGTTGTAGTTTTCAGTGTATCTCATCAATTTGCTGAGCACACTTCTCAGATATAACGATTTTGCCACAATTCAGAAAGCTGTAGTGGATCAGACCGGCAGCTGACCAAGTTTGGTGCAAGTTTGGCTTTGGGAAGTGCTTTGGAGGTTCTTCTCAGTCCAAGCACTGAGCTGGTCATCACCAGTTGTCATATAAAATCCACTTTTCATCACATGTCACAATCCAATCAAGAAATCAAGAAATCGTTCGTTGTCATTGTGTAGAATAAGATGACACTTCAAAACAACGTGGGTTTTCGTTTTTTCGGTCAGCTCATAAGGCACCCACTTATTGAGTTTTTTCACCTTCCTAATTTTCTTCAAATGCCACATGACCGTAGAATGGTCGATGTTGAGTTCTTCGGCAACTTCTCATGTCGTTGTAAGAGGATCAGCTTCGATGGCTGCTCTCAACTGGTTGTTGTCACCTTCCAATGGCCGGCCACTACTCTTCATCTTCAAGGCTCTCATCTTTGTAAAACTTCTTGAACCACCACTGCACTGTGTGTTCATTAGCAGTTCCTGGGCCAAATGCGTTGTTAGTGTTGTGAGCTGTCTCTGCTGCTTTACAAACTCAAATAAGAAAATCGTTTGAATTTGCCTTTTCTCTAACATCAATTCCATACACTAAAATAAATATAAAATAAACAGCAAGTAATAACTCAGTAGCAAAAAAAAAACACAAAGGGAGAAAAGTACATTAAAATTATGTATAACATAACCACATTATTTAAGAATGCATTCTGATATCAAATGGCAAATTTCAAGAATGCAAAAACTGCAATCACTTTTGCACCAACAGCAAAGCACTGGTTGGAACCACTTTATTTGGTTAAAATGCCCATTGAGCGCAAAAACCTGAAGAAGCACTGTGAGACTGGGGGCACGAAAATAAAAGCTTGATTTATGCTGTGCCTTTTCTATTTACTTTTTTTATTTAGTTTACGAAATAATCAGAAAAGAGTATTCGATGTAGAAGGAAAATTGTGTTGTATTGTCAGAGTTGCATTAAAGTGACATGTGTCAGAATTCAGTGAGATGGTTTGCACACAAAAATTAAGCAAGGAGCATGAAATCTTCTACAGACAGCAATGGCAAAAAATGTAAAGAAAAAAAAAAAAGAGGAAAAATAAAACAAGCAAACTGTGTCATCCTGCATACTGCAGCCTTGCAAAATTTTATTCACCCAAGATGAGTGATTTGTTTTGATGGGCAAGCAAAACATAATCATTTGAGGGAAGAAGGAGGGAAAGGGAGGGGGGGGTCAATTACCATCATCTTAGAAAAGGGTGGGTGAATAGATTTTGTGCCTGAGCTAGTAAATTTGTAGTACAGCTTTGCATGGCTGGAATAATATAATAAACTGACTTAAATATAAATGCCATTTAGGAACTATTCCATAGTGAACAGTTAAAATGATGGCATTCAACAGAACTGCCACAACAGAGCCTGCTGTTGCTGCTAATTTGCTGAAGTAGAGCTGCTGTCTTTACTTCCTCCGCTGCTCCTGCGGCACCTCCAGGCATGCTGAGGGCTCATCCATCATGTGCTGGCTCATAACAAGGCAAGAAGAGGGAGCTCGACTGTAGTGTATGAGAAACTGAAATGTAGGTCCAAAAGGTCACAGGAAACCATCAGCTGTTTAGAACGGGTGAGCTGGAAAAAGATCTTGCTGAGGAAAACATCACATGGAGACAGCTGGTATGTTCCTCTGGAGCAGCCATGGAGGTCGCTGTTAGCGGCGGTGGAAGCAGAGCTGTGTGCAGGTAGCGTGATCCAGTGCACACTACGGACAAAGTCCCAGAAGGCCATGCCATGCTTGATAAGCTTTTAATGAAGAACAGTTGCAAATTGCCATTAATGCTCCAATGTAGAACTGAGATACACAAGATTTTTTCCCCTTCTGTCATGTGGCATTAGGTCAAAAGAGTGGATAGTAACAATGATACATCAGTCCAGCCAGAGAGCTGTGCTGGCACATCCTACACCGGCATGTTTTTGGTACTTGGACGAACACTGACACAACCCAATTTTGAAACAGCCTATCTCATGTCACGCAACACACGGCACTGAGCGGGCCGCTCTGGAAATGGGCCTTCTCTTTTCATGATCCTTTCACCTGGCCTTTCATGAGATGGTAGGTGAAGGAAGCCACACTAGTCCATGCTACAAGACAATGGCTGGGTGAGCATTAAACCTCCTGGCAAACTTAACATACTCTTCCTAAATCGATTCTCCACAAGAAACCAACAGGCTGCAATGCAGATGATAAAGCTCCACCTGACGACGCAATCCAGACTTCACACTACCAGTCACATCTATCAACATCTGAACTAATGTCAGAGTCTTCTCTTACTAATGAGCTGCTGCACTGAGATGCAGCCTTGCTATCAGTCAGATACCTGTAATGAGGTAGAATGAATGGCAAGACCCCTCTTCAGATGCTTCCTCTCATCCAGCCACTGAGAGGCTTCGTTGTTCACTTATTTCAGTACAGTCCAAGAGTTTCTTCCTGACGATCTCCACCAGTATCACACACAGTTACTCTGGCAACTCATTTACATGTTAACTGCAGCTGCTCGGAGAATTTCTACCAGGAATGAATCTTCTTTTTTCCTTCTAATCATTGGCAATCCCGGTGCTGGCATGTAAGATCATCTTAAAGTACACTCCAAATTCAAAGTACCTTGCGGTGTCTCCAAATTGGACACCTCCATGTAGCACTCTGCTTTCTTTAAATTGTCTGGCTACAAGGCATGTTTGTCCAGCTCTTCATGCTTTGATTTTAAGCAGCAGCTGCCACGCAGTGGTGCAAGAAATTTACACATCCCTTAATATCACTGGAGGAACCAGAGGGATGTGCTCCAAATCTATAGCTTTTTATCAATGTAACAAAGCCACAGTAATGATTTATTTTTCTTTGTCTGTCATACTACTGCTGAACAGCCTGAACTGAATAGTTACTGGCAGGCCCAGGGGTTCTGCCCAAACAAGATCTGGGGGAGTTTGCTAAGAAGGTAATTTGTAGCTGCAGTGATTGAAGAAGCACCCATGAACCATAAGAGAAGATGATGAGCAATAAGGAAATCTCCAGCATTTGATACAATCTCCCACTCTATGTCTCTATGGTATTCTTTTTTAGTTACTAAATTAAGAGCAGGGTGGTTTTGTTTCTGTACTAGGGTTAACTCTCAGCACAGGTAAGTTGGCTCTCATCTGTTACTCTATCAAAATAGTCATTACAGAAAAGCTTGGTTTTGTATTGCAAACTGAGGTCATGACATATCTTTCTCATCTCTGAAATATTTCAGTCAGGTTTTGTTTTTCTTTATCTTAAACCAACATCTAACATCTCTCAGTGGCAGGTCTCAGCATGCAATTATTTATTCACTTCTCATTCCATGCCACATAAAAAGGGTTATCAAATTTGTATCTTTAAGACTAATGAGCTGTTGGTTAACACTTTTGAGGCAATTAACCAGCAGTATCACTTCTCATCAACTGACAGAGACATCGTTGCATTCAAATTTCTCCATGGGGCAACTCACACATCTGGAGTTCAGCCCCTGCTTGTTTGCTGTGACAGACAAGGCTGCAGGCGATGGGCAACAGGAAGCCATAGATGACCTGTCCACTGATATGGTGGGCCACGTGGTCCCTGGCATCAGTTGATGATGTATTGGGGCAGATGGGGCAGTGGCACTCAGCAAAAGTGTTTGCATTTGTTACTCCATGCATGCATCCCCTCTCAGGCCAGCGGTCAGAGCACAGCAGCTCTTCACACCACTGCTCCTGCTGCCTGTGTAGGGACCCCGGCCTGGACGCCTCAGCGCCCTGTCGGTGCCTGGATGCTGCAGCAGTCTCTCAGGGACAGTGGTATCTGGTTCAGGCTAAAGTTGCCCCTCCGTCTCCTCTGACTGCTGCCAAGGGACCACTAAAGCAGCCCCAAGACCAGGGCAGAGCAAATCCTCTTGAACAACAGCTGTGCCACTATCCTTGACCAAGACACACAGAGGAAAATCTGGCCAGGGTGTGATGAAGTTTCCCAGGGTGTGTCCTCTGTGAGGACCCAGAGCCTTTAATTTTCATGCTCAAGAGCCTACAGGGAAAGAATCTGGAGGGTGCAGAGTTTTCGTGTGCCTTTAAAATACATGCCTTTAAAACACATACTTTTATTTCCTGGACAGCTGAGATTTCTTGCTGTGAAATAATTTTTTGTGAAAACACTAATCCTCCACACACATCTCATTGAAAATATTTTTTCCTGTTTCCAGGATTAGTATTTAATTTGAAGTTTGCCTTTTATTAATAAACAGGGAGGGTGTATTTTTTCTTTTCAAGTTTGTCCTTGTCCAAGGGCCATTTTTTGTCACAGTGCACTTGCTGGCCCACGTGGCTGTGGGAGGAAGGAGTCGTGGCTCCCAGGAGCTGCAGTCCCACTCCTGTCAGTCCAGATCACACATGTGACCCCGCAGTCCCTGCGCTGGGCCCCCACCAACAGTTCCCACTGGAGAGCGATGCCGGGGGCACTGTGGGATGTACAGCAGGGAGCTGGCCCCTCTCTGGGGCAGGCAGCCCCTGCTAGTGGGTGTCACAGACCAGGCGCTGGCTGTTTGCAGAACAGGCACAGGCAGCCACCACAGCCTCTCTGCACCTCAGGGAGCAGCCCAAGGAGCTCTATTTTGCAGCCTGAACTAAGCATCCCACCAACACAGAGGACGCGTGTAACCCCTCTGCAGCGAGCACGGCCCAGCTTCCCGTGGCATGGCAGCCCCTCAGGAGACATGGAGCCAGAGCCGCAGCTGCTTCTCCTTGATGCGCATCCTCCTCCTAGGCTCTGCTCACAGGTGTTTGCCAGCAGAAGTTTGCCTAATCCTGGGCTGCACCTGAGAAAGGGATTTTGCTACCTGGACCATGGCTGGCATTCCCTGGTGGTACTGAAAAGCACGGGTGGGAAAGTATGGCAATTCTAAAGGTATTGTAAATAACATCAATCCGTGAGGCTGTGGGGAGGGAATGTTCCACCTGAGATTTATGTACAAACTCTGAAATATTAAAAGCACTCTAGTGAAAGCATTGCTAATTAAAAGGATAGAACACTCCTGTGTAGAGAACAGATTATTTAAAACATAAATTATTTCTTATTAGTATAATAGTGTCTAATTAAATGTTGAAAGAGCAAGATAGCAGTTTACACTGTAAAATGATCTGTTAAACATGTTCCCATTAACATCAATACAGCTATTGACAAGCAAATCCAATTTTGGTTTGCTTTGAGAGAGCAGACAATAGCAAGTTTTACTACTGCTATCTTATTTTACAAGCATTAATGAACAATTAACCAACACTGGCACTCTTTCCATCTGTAATCCTGTAGTAGGATCACTAATCTCCACCACTAGCAACTAATGATGAAGGTCTCTTAAGCTTTACTTCTTATCTCAGCCAGTTCTTAATACTTGCATAAGTATGCTTTCTGAGCAGGGCGGCCCCCCATTGCTCTGCAACTTGAATACAAAAGACTGGTGAAATTTTTGAAGGGTTTTCTGTTCAATAACACTTCTATACTTATGTTTGCCTTCCTACAACAACAAACACAAGTGATCAGCAGAGGACTAGCAAGGTCACTAAGGGCTCTGTGTTTCCATACTTGTTCTAATACTTATAAGAATGTATTCATGCCCTATTATATATATTCCCTGTCTGCTCAGGCAGAATCTCTAAACTAAACTAGACTGAAATGAAATAAAGGGGAAAAAAACCCAGAAGCCTAAAACAGTATTTACTTCAAGAACAAATTTGCTGTTTGTATCAAACAAAAGGAAGTTGGAAAGCAGCTGCCATTAAAAATACATGCAAGATAAACTGAAATTTTTATAGTACACCATACACATGACATTTTCTAACTTCTCTTTCAAAGCGTTCCTGTGCATACTATACACATGAGATCTATGTACAGGAATGGCAGGGAAGTCGCCGTTCTCTTAAGCTATTCTGGACCAGCTAAGCCAAGCAAGGCAGCAACATCTTCCCAGCAGAAAGCTGTGAGCACAGCTCATAGCCGCATCAGAAGATCCTCCATAGTCAGGACAGTCACCTCAGTACTAAAATGGGGTGCAATTAAAATTGAGCCATATGGACCTTCATATCCTTCAAGGTTATCTTTTACTTTTAAGAGAAGCGGAGAGCATAAGCAAGAGTAACATTAAAAACTCACTCTGATCCTGCTTGTGTTAAGCTGTGTGGCTGATGGATGAGCACCGAGTTGCCTCCTCATACTTGAAGATGGAGGTACATGCTTGGGTTGCAACAGCTTGCCAGGACCTGAGAAGAAATGTATCTACAAGCTATATCACCAGAGATATTTTAGCAATAACTATCAGTATGAGGTATTGCTGAGGAAATGTGCTGTATAGGCAGCTAGAAATTGAGAATTAATGTTTCTAATGCAACCAAATACTGCCTCCTTGTATGCTCTGTTCCAAGATATCTTCTAGTCAAAGGCATACAAAGAAGCTGAATTCACCTGGCACCCATGGCTGAGAGATGTCTTGGAAAAAATTCCTACTGCGTGTCACAGGCACTAATTGGCCTCTATGCAGATACAGGCTGTTTTTCTGTTGTGTTTGTACAATGCGTATCACAATGCTGACCTTTTCCTTCACCAGAGCTCCTCAGCACAGGCAATAAATAGCATTAATTAGAGAAAAAAACAGACTTGTTCTGTACCTCTGCAGGAATCGTGACTAAGCCTCACTTTTACCACATTGTCTCCTTTTTCTGTGACTGTGACTGCCCAGCATGGGCCAGGTGGCTGCGGCACTTGGCAGGCCTGGGGAAGGAGAGGAGTGCCTGCTCAGAGGGGCAGCTCCCTGGCAGGGGCACAGGGCCAGACTGGCCAGCCTTGCCTGGAAAGCACCACTGAGATCCTAAAGTAGGCTGAGTGTGTGCGGTGGAAGGAGTGGGGATAAAGGAAAGAGAAGTTCTAGGCCTACCTGCAGTTTTTCTTTATTCAAGTAAAACTTCTATTTATCTTGAGAGGAAATTTGATCAAGTGAAGCCGACCAAGACGTCAGAAGCAGGCCTTATCAAATCGAGAGAGTGAAATGATTGCTTATGGACAAATCACCGACAATTAGTGAGAAAAGAAGGAAGATTTTGGTTTTTTTCACACAGCTTTTTCATTTTTGAGCCTTTGCTGTTTGGCTTCATATCTGATGTATGCAGATTTCCTTGATGTGACAGTCACCCGCAGTGTGGGTGGATAGATCATTCCCACTCCCCTCTGCAGGCTTCGAATCTCAGCAGCGACTCCAGGTGACAATGGCAGGATCAGAGATGGGGAAGAGGAAGAGGATGGAGCTAATTTCAGCTTGACACATTATAGGGACTCACATTACAAAGGATGCACTTTGGTGGGTTTTAGATCGCCTGTATATTTAATTGCAAGACTCATCTGTTACCCTGACTGCATAGCAATACTTGAGCCATCTTCAGCCAAGCTCAAGTTGTACCAGCACCAGGGAGAAGCAATTTAACTATAGTGACACACTCCATCAATACTACGTTTCTATACTAAAAGGGCAAATTGTCCAGGGCAGAGATCTGGAGTAACACAGCTAGACCCATTCTGTCACTTGACACAGCACCTAGGTCCACAATTTCCCGCATTGCACAACACAGCATCAGCACAGCCTTGGGAAGGTGCTTGGAGTAGAGGAAGCAATTCTGTTGTGGAACGTTCCTCTTTTGCTAATTCTCTTTCACAAATACCTGTGGCGAACCCAGGGATACTTTCCTGGAAAATCACACAAATGCTACAGCTTGCTAGATTGTTTGGTAAGAGAAGGATTAATAAGAATGAGTGTAAGAACAACCTGGTCAAATGGTTCCTTGGATCAAGCACAGAAACTAGCAACTATTTTTCTTCGCCTGCTCTAAAAATGCTAATTTACTTCCACGTAATATTTGTGTTTTCCCAAAAGGATGGCGTTTTTACTCATACCTGCTGCACAAAGAAAGTGACAGTGTTTAGTGCACTGTTTCTATTTCTATGATATGATAAAGGATAAGAAATAAGCTAATTAATAATATTGTTTCCAAGATAGCAAAAGAGCTTGTCTGTGATGGTAGTGCTTCGATTTAACCAGGATGAAGCCAAAACCTTGGTTCCACATTTCCACTTTGTAGATATTGGATATACTTCTCCACCCCCACCCAGCTCACATATTCATTACCTAAATTGCCTATCCTCAAAGTGATAATATAGTGTGGTACAACATGCCCCGACAGGACACAAATTGACTCTGTGCCTAGATGCTACACAGACAGTGTAAAGCAAATATCTCACTCTATTATCTGTTGTCTCTATGAATCAACAGATTACATGGTTCACTGGGTAGCTGAATAACTTTTACACAGTTTGCTCATATCTATTTACACATATTCTACAAAAAATGCATTAACACCAAAGAACAAATGTAAAAAAAAAAAAGTACACCTGCAGAATCCAGACAAATTACACATGCGAAAAAAACAGAATAAACAGTCTTGCTTAAATTTCATATACAATATCTGTAGATAAAAAGGAGTCTTCTCTAGCAGCAGAAACCTGAGGCCAATAGTCCCGTGGAAGGCCCCAAAAGCCTTAAGAGGAACCTTACAATTTGTGACCAGTTTTGTTTGTAGCTGAGATGATGCACCAAAAAGGAGACCCTAATGTTCCACAGAGTAGAGCTCTAACCACTTCACTGATGATCTCCATGTAGATGCACCTCCATGTGTACAGAAGCTATGGCTATTCAGAACACCCCATCTCCTGTGTTCATGGTCATCCCTACCTGCCATTTATGTACAATACGCCATTTTTTGGAAGAGAAAGCATCAGGCTATCCCCTCCCTTTTTGTACTGTGCATGACAATGGAGTAAGCAGGGCAGATTGCCCTGCGTCACCCTAGAAGGGAACAGAACGGCAGCCAGGCTAACCCGGCTAACCCAGGATTTACACATGCATCTCAAACTGCATGTGGTTACCATGCTGTCTCGATCACTTCTCCTGGTTTGTCAGTTCCTTCCAATGCCACACTCAAAAAGAAAAAGTGAAGATTGTGCAAGAGAAGAGCAGAAGATGCCTATGCCCTGCACTGCTGCACCTCACAAAATCCCAAGTGTTCCTATTCCCCCCATACACACACATATATACATGCTTTTTTTATATATATACACACATACAGTGACTTCCCTGAACAAGTTTCCCTATCCAGTAACTTCAACAATTCTCTACATTCTTCTCCACCCAGCTCTGAAATACACAGGTAGAAGTGTTTACACTGGTGCATTACAAGCTGTTCCCTCTTTCCCCCTCCTCTGTTGCCCACAGCCAATTCTTTTCTTTCCCATTTACACCTATTCCCTGATTAGGTCAGACCTCAACATTTACCCTGTCTCACTCTAGACAGTAACTTTTCCAGGCAGTCACTGGTTTGTCCTCAAACAGCGCCACTAGAAGCTATTGCATTCGGCTCTTGCCCTATTGCTTGTCTCCTGTGTCCCTGGTACACTTTCCTCCAGCAATAGAAGCAGCTTTCTTCAACAGAGATACAGGCAGTGAGAACCTTGGTCCATCTAATCATCAAGTGCTTCTTTTGTTGTTTTTTTTTAATGGTAGGTTTGTCTTGAATTTCTAGGCTAGTTATTTCAAACCTAGTACTACAGTGAAGCAAAATACTTTAAATAAATGTATTGTACCATGTGGAAACTAAATGGTTGAATCAGAAAAATTTCCAGCCAATCTAATTCTATTGAACAGAGCAGCAACAGTAATTTATTTTAAGATTATAACAGAGGGATGCATTTAGCTAAATCTAGTAGTGTGCAGTACCTGTTTGCAGGTATGAAACAGTTGTGAAAGAAAGGCTTTTCAGTCCTAATTAAGTGACAGATGAACAGTCAAAAACTGCTGAATATTGACTTTTTAAAAGAGCATGAGGTGAAGGGGATTACTGGTGCTCTGGATTGCTTAATAATATTTAATTTGAAAGGGAAGATTTGTTAAAACTGGTAGATTTTCCTCTGCAAAGTATGCCTGCTACTCTGGGAAACAAATCCTACACGCTTTTGGTAATGGAAGATGCTGTTGTAACAGCCTTTTGTGCATCCTGATTGAAAATTCAGCTACATAACCCTCACTGAACTGTTTATCTTATGTACTTATTTAACTAACATTCAAACTGACAAGTCTCCTATTTCTGGGCTTTCTTTTTATACTTTAATGTATGCCTTATCAGATGAAGCTCAGATACTACCAAACTTTGCATGTTTTTGATTTTGCACATAAACTGAAGGGCAGAATTCCAGTCTATGTCCTCAGTCATTCAATTTTTCAAGATCTTTGAACAAGACTTCAAACCCTGCAAAAATACAACCCAAATACAGACTTGCTTCTCTGTCTGTACAAATACGTGAAAGAAACTGGTATGTCAAGTTTCAATGTAGGCAAGCCTAATTGAAGCTTTAACTACACTCGAAACAAGAGGCAGGCAGCACTACCAAACTGCTTTATTCAAGGGCAGAAAGACATTCAGGAATAGAGCTGCTCGAATTATTCATTACAAATAAATTATCCAATTAATTTAGGCAATTTTTCTGATCATTAATAATTCACAAGCTGCTCCTGATGGTGGTGGATGTGTGCATCAGCCCTGATCTTGACAACACTCAGACACATGTTTAGCTTTTCATATTCCTCATAATCCCATTGAACTCCATCATTTTTCTCTGTGTGCTGCAGGTGAGCCTATGGAGCTTGTGAACAGCTTGTTTCCCTGGGTAGTTTTTTTGAGGAGTAATCATTTGCTTGAGTCATGCAATATTGTGTCTGCACCTAATTGGATGAATGACAGTTCTCCAAGAGGAGAAGGCTGAGTAGTGAAAGATTCATGTTCTTGTTCAAGTCCTTTTTTTTCCCACACAAAGAGGTTTTATTTGAATAAGGCAGCAGCTTCACAAACATTTGTGTGAACAAAACCAAATACTGATGCAAATATTCACAACAGTGAGTCAATGAATACAGACCACAGGAATGAAGGCTTCTCAATGCTGTTTGGCCATAGGTACATTGTGAAGAATAATGTTCCCAGGAGTGGGTGGAAGCACAAACGCCATGCATTAGAAAGCACTGTGGACAGCATTTTTAAAAATGGAAGGCATTCTGCTCAGCCAGTTGGGTGATCTGGCTTCCTGGCCTATGTGTATATTTTAAATGTTGCCATCCTAAGTGATCAACAGGTTCTCGTGCTACCTCCGCACAGAAGCTCTTGCACTTCCAAGGTACTTCTAACCAAAATAAAATCTCCCCTGGCTTATTCTGTAGCACTCAAGGAAGCTGTGAGCTGTCTTCTTCCTGCCATGCCTATGTTCTCAACACAGATCTTCACTCCTGTTGCAATGCACTTGTGGGAGGCTTGAATGGTTATCATTTCTAGTGCTTTAAGGGTATCTTATTATGATGCACTTCTGAAAGGAGAAAATAATTATTAGTTAGCCAATTTATAACGAGCTTTCTCATGCGATCATTCCTGTTTCTCCACAGGTCCAGTTTTTTTGTACCTCAGTTAACACTCTTTCAGATATAATCAAATATTGCCACAAGTCCCCTGTAAATAAGATGTAATTAAATGGAACAATTCTCATTGATGGTTTAAACAATTATGCAGATCCAGAGCTGTGCTGACAGCTAGGTATAATGCCTTGCAAACTTTCAATTACCTGCTGTCCACCAACTGCTGTCTCATTCAAATCAGCATAAATTGCAGAACACTTAGGTTCCTTTCAGAGACACCCAGTCAAACATCATATGAACCCAGAGTCTGACATAACAAAACATGATAGCTAAAACACAAAGGGAAGCGGGATTATTTTTGTATCTGATATCTGACAACAACTTGGATATAGTGAGTATTTGATTCAATTTTGTGTGTCAGATGGCAGTGGAGCAGACAATAAGGTGTCCACAGTATTTATGAACAGGGAAACACCACAGTTCACTGACAAGGCAAAATAATTTTAGGTAGCACTGAACCTGTCCACTTGCATTAGGTTGGGGCAGATTTCTAAGTTGGATAGAAAAGCTGCAATACATATATATTTTTTTTCCTTTAACAAAAGGCTGATAACCACTCTCACTTCTAGCACAGAACTTAGGACAACTCTGACCACAAAGTCTTTTTGTCACCCTCTCACCTATTCTTTTAACAAAGACACTTTAATTTGCACTAAATACAATGCAGGTATCTGCTGGGCTGAATTTCAATCACATTGATGTACTGTCCAGGTAGCATGGGAAAAGAAATGTTACCCCTAAGGTCCCAAGGAAGAATAACCTACTGGAGTCTCTAATCAAATGCTTGTGGACTGTGCTGGGAAGGTTCTAACCCATGCTCCATGGCAAGTATACTAAGATAACATCACATCCAGTCTTTCTCCAAAACACAGCATTTTTTCTGCCATCATTGTTCCACTGGCCATCAGTTAGGAAGAACATTAACACAGTTTCTACTGTATTATTAGGAAAAGCCTTTCAACTAGAATTTCCTTCAGCCTGCCAGAAGGAGCTGCCACAGCCCGTGCTGTAACAGCCACGCTGCTGATACTCCACTATTTCAGTGCGTGCATTTGTGGGCAGACCTGGATGCTTCCTTCAGTTGCACAGAAATAAGTATTTCCAGGAGATCCAAGAACAGCAGAGATTTATACCTCAAGACCTGTGGCAAGTGTGATAGCCTAACCAATTCAGTGCTCTCACATTAATGGAAAATCCAAATATAAATGAGTGATACTACACTGGCAGATGCTTGCCTTGACTGAGAGCAGTATGTCTAGAGGCACATTGAAATTACTGAGTCAGGGGGTTCGACATTACCGATCTTCTAGTGCAAAACTCTCTACATTCATGTTATTCTGGGGAATGAAGAATTTGGGAAACCAAATCTCACTATCAACTGTGCTGCCATTAATTTGGTGACACAGGTATGTACCACCCAAAGCCTTTGGGCTGGTGGGCACAGCCTGGTCTGCTTCAGCCTCTCTGCAGCCCTTGCCATGGGAGGGGCTGTGTTACTGGGTGATTTTCAAAGATGAGTAGTGAGGCTCTCTGTGCTCACCAAGGAAATTTTGGCCCCAGGGAGGTAAAGGCACCTTGTCCTTTGTTGTCCCAGGCTGCCTGGGGCAAGCAGGGCAGGGGAAAGACACTGTCCCCAAGTCAAAGAGGAGCCCTGGGGAGTCCCTGGCGCCAGGCCTGGCTGCCGCTGCTCCTGGCGGGTCAGAGGTGCCCATCACCCCCAGAACCCGCTCCTGGCCTCGCACTGCAGCCAGTGCCTGCTGCCCCCGCCCGTGCCTTCTCTGGGGCACTCCGGGATAGGTAGCTTGCCTCCTGCCAGTGATATTTCAATCAGACAGAGGCTTTTCTTGGCAGGAGGGCGGGGAGGAAGAAAGAAGAAAAAAATCAACTATTCCCTCTCAAAGTTTCACAGTGATCCTGTGAATTATTATTTGAATCTGACCATATTCAGAGACATATTTTCCCTTGGAATTGCCAGCTGGCCCCGAATTCTCTGCCCTGACTGCACTCAGAAGTCTTCATCCTAATCCCAAACTATTCATCCCAACACTTCTGCTGCCATCAATAGATTTAAGATGTTTTTAATGCCTTCCTTGAACTTGCCTTGTCTCCTGTCAGCCAGCCAGAAGTGGTTTTTATCAGGAATAAGATTCAAAGAGCCTGCCCTGCAGCAATCCCATCGTGCACTTCTTTGTCAGAATCCTAATGACGATTTATATATACTTAAGAGACTATCGCCAGCTGTAAAACTGAAAAGCTTCTGGGGGTCTATACAGTTCCCTGACCTCAGACCTATTTTTATATTTTGATCTTGGGGATAGTGCCTCCCAACACTCTGAATCCTCCAGTTATCCCTGCAGTAACAAAGTGCTAGCTTAACCAGTAGTAGCAAGACTTAAAACAGGGCAGTCAGGATCAAAGTGCCTAACAAACTTGAGTATTAGCCACTGCGTCAGCCCTAGAGATAGGCACGTTAAACTGTAGCATGAATATGGCTAAGCCTCCATGCTAAAACTAAACATTGTGCTCCAGAGGACGTGCATCTAAAGAGCCATTTTTGCCGAGGTATGTATGAAAGCATGCTCAATTTACCATGCTAAACAGGCATCTGCTGCAGACACTCTCCTCCCAAGCATAGAGGAATTATACAATTACGTTGCTCTTAGGCTCCGTGGAGCTATTTTTAGGATTTTCCCTGTGTTATTTGCTTTTACTTACATCTCAAACAATTACAGAAGTGATTTTGCACTACTGATTAAGAAGTGAGGAAATACAGGGAGTGCGAGAACACTGATGAGTCTGGATTAAGAAAAAACATAGCCAGGATAAGGTTCTGTCAATGAACTGACACTTCATTTTCCTTCCATTGTCTGATTACCAGAAAAGCAGTACACTAGCAACAAGGATGATCACATGAAGGCGGGAAAACACAACTGTCAGGCTTCAAGGACAAAGCCTATTCTTACATTGCCATTGCTTAAATCCAGACATTAGAGCAAAAGGAATGAGAAAAAAGCAGCTCACTCATGGATAGCTTACTGAGGATACTGCAAAAGATTATGCTAATCTTCACTTCATTGTCCTCTGCAAAATGTTTTCATACCATGCCTTTTATCTGTGGAAGGGATGCACAACCTCTCAACTCTGTGACAGCGAGCACTTTCTGTGTGGTTTCTGCGTAATTAACACCAGCACTAGACCTTTTCATTTTTGCTACTCAAGCTTATGGCCTTTTAAGGGTACCCACAGGGGAGCATCCCTCACCCTTTTGCTTGTGGCCTAAGTGATAGTCCCAGCTTATCCTTAGCTACATATACCATCTGTTAATAGCAGAAGGATCAAAAACTTTTGGCTAGCCTGCATTTTTCAAAGAATGGGGGCAGGCAGCATAAACAACACATTAGACAAGATTTCTAAGAGTTTTAATTCTGAGTTGGGGCCTGAAGACTTTCAGTTTTATTTAAACTGCCATTTCATTATTGCCTAGATTATGTTCAGATGCACAGTCATCTTAGGAGCTGGCTTGAATTAGATGAAAGTCAGCATTTAAGATGAAATCCATTCTAAGAGTACAATTTTGTTGAGGAAGTTTGACACCTTGGTTACTTTAGTTTTTTGGCAATCTGCACACAATAAACGCTGAGGATGTAATTTTGCCCTAAAGTGATCATCTCACTTTTTGAGAGTAAAATCAGATGCTTAAGAGTGTGTTTGATACCAGTGATAGGGGGAATTGCACCCCAATAGTGACACAGGAATCACCTCTGGGCAGCACAGAGCCAACCTGACACTTGCAATTAGATACTTTTCTTATTTGTCTCAAGAAACTGTGGAATGCTTAAAAAGGGAACACAATAAATTACTGTGGCGCTTCAACATTAATGCTTATTTTCACCAGCTTTATCACCTGCAGATTTTATCTAATTTAGTGGGGGGGGATTTGTTTGTTTGTTTGTTCAGGGGGGGGGGCGTGTTTTGGGGGTTCTTTTTGTTTATTTGCATTTGGGGGGTTTGTTTTGTTTTGTTTTGTTTTTTTTTCTGCCTGGGTACATTATTTTCCTGGTCCGTTTTCCCACCAGGCCTTGCCATGCTGGTGCCCTGGCCGCCAGGCACATCCACACCACATTTCTTTCGAAGGTAGAAAACACACAAGTGTATCTCCTAAGAGTAGCCGTTGTTTCCAAGGCTCATTGCCTGCCTCTCCCCCTGTCCAGGGAGCAGCCTGCTCAGTGGCACAGCTGGCACAACCGGCAGCAGGGCAATGGCCTCTGGAGGCTTTGGGTTTGGGCTTTGGGCTGCCCATGTGATCCTCAGACCCACTGAGGGTCCAGTAGCTCATCTTTGTCTCCTGCCACTTCTGAGTCTGTGGGAAGGCTGCCAGTGACCCAATGAATCAAACAGCAGTGATATTTTGGTGATATTCATGAGACTACAACTGAAGCTGCCTTGGAAGTGGACTATGTTGTAGAGAGTGACCAGACCTTTGCATTTCCTTTCTGGGCGCAATGTTGGATAGATGGAACTAAACACCTTTACGGTCTGTCCGGAAGCACCAGATGTGGGTATGTGGTAGGGATGGGCTAAAAGCATAGCTTTGCTTTGCATTTCCATGACATAGTCTCCCCTGCCTGAGAAAGACAAATGTGCCTTGAGATAGTTTGGCAACATGACAGATAGTAACTACTGCTGTGGCTTATTAATAATGCTGCCAAGTGCATTAAACTCATACACTGACAGGAAATCTCAAGGAAATATTGTTCTACATTTTTCTGCACTGGCATAATCCCTTTTCAAACAAAACAAACCCCAAACACATGAAGATTTAAAACGCTATCCGTCAGGACGTCCTGCACCAAAGGGTAAATACTATCGAGAAACTCTGTGTTCCTGATCTGAAGTAACATCATGTTCTCAAATCTGAAACCAGCTTGTTCAGTGCTGCACATAAAGAACTCAAAGCCTCCCAACTCCAGCCGGTTCTCCGCCAACAACCGAAAGTTTCAATCTACCGTAAAGAGAAACAGGCTGCAAAACAAGTGCTTGAAAGAGAGAGTTTTTTAAAACTTACGTCTGGGAGTAAACAATCAGTTAATTCATATAAATTCAGTGTTTTGAACTAACAGATATAGCTGTTTTCCTTATCATCCTTTGAACTGTTAAGTCTCTATATGTTCTCAAGTCCTATCCAAACAAATGAGAGTACAAGCAGGCCATAGGATGTTTGTGCTCACCTTTCATTTCTAGAAGCCAGAGCTGAAATCCTGCATTAGATGGCCAATGAAGATCAATATGCTGATTGCTGGCAATCACTGTGCGTGCCTGAAAAAAATGAAGCCACCATTTGCCATTATAACTTCTTTTTGCTTTGAGATGCTGCCAAGAAAGGATATTTAGAAAACTGGGCTTAGGCTGCCAGGATAAAACAAAGTGAAGGAGTTTCCCAGCACCCAGCCACACTTTGTCAGGCTCAGGCTTAGTCCTATGAGCCTTCATTTTCATAGGCACTGCTAAGAACACCTCATTTTACAAAGAAATTTAGGAAAAGGGAACTGCACTAAGAACTGTTACCACAGACTCTGCTGCAGTGAAGCTGTCACTGAGGAAAGTGGGAATACAAACACATTTTTTTACATCTTGAAGCTGCTGTACAAGAAACAATTCATGACCTGGAAAGTAGAGTTGGAATCCGCTTTTGCATTCTCTGTAAACACAAACCACTCGCTTGCTATCATTATAAAAATAATCATAGTGTTCTAAAGAGGTAATTACAGCAAGGATTTTGGCTGGGGAATTCAAGCAGAATTCACATAATTTGTGACAAAAATTGAACAGCATACTGTCCAAACCATAAAACAGATTGGAGTAACCATATATAATAAAATTAAAGGGGTGGAAAAGGCATATGATTAATTTCACCCTTTCTTCTAAAAGGGAAATATCTCAATCTGATGCAAGAAAAGCCCACCCATCAGACAAGGTCTTTTTTTTGGTTGTCATTCAGCTATACTGATATACATGGAGTTACTTCTAGTCTGTACCAGTTTAAGTGGAAAAAGAAGAACACACATGTTTCTGCCTGAACTCTGGAGACCAGATTTTCAGGTCATGTAAACGGGAACAATTTAAGATTGCCCCCGTGTCATATGAATAATGTTAAACAATCTTAATAGGAACTTTTATATGCAAATATAAAAATATAACATAAATATAACATTTCCCTGCTGCCAACATTCACAGAAGGCTTACAAAGCCCACAGCATAACAATTCTTGTAAATGTCTGAAACTTCCAGAAAAGGCAATTTCCTTTCCTACCTTTAGCCAGAATCCCAGTACAGTGATACTCCAAACAAAACTAAATAGGCCTGTGTTTGTGGGAGGAAAGCCTTCATTAGACTCAAACCAATAAGGTCAAAACCTTTGGCTCACTGCCTGTAACTTTATTGTCTTTCAGAAGTTTACAAAATTTTCCCATGATTTTGAAAAAATGAGGCAAATTTGCTAGTATCTCTATAATGAGCTTTTTAAAAAAGTTATCCAAAATGCCCTTCTCAGTAGCTGGTCTGTTAAATAGGCTATTAGCTAGAGACAAAAAAAAACCTCAGCAGCAACTCAGGTTTTCTGCAATAACTGAACAAATAGCCTAGTTTGAGTTTCATAAAACTGGCAGTCCACCTAATAGTCACAGTCCCTGCAAGTGCTAAAGGTTACTTGTTTCTGTCTTCAGCAATGCAATTTTGTGGAGTTATATTACACTAGATCCCATACACCTCTGCAAAAGAGCATTGCTGTGAAAACACCGCTTACTGGCTACCTAGAGTTTTACTTTCTATAAGCTGTTTAGACCACATGAAACCTGCAATACACTGTTAGATCTTTACAAATTTCATGAAATCTTTTTCGGATATCCAAAAAATCCTGAACTGCTTGAATCTTTTGTCTCCCAGCACTGGGGACTGACCCATAATCTCTTTCCCAGCCAGTATACCAAATCTGTAGCCAACCTTGTCGCTGACTCCAACAGCTGCTTAAATTCACCAGAGGGGATAGCAGCAATCCTACTTCTAAAAGAACACCACAAGGCTTACGTTCATGATGCCTTGAGGAGACACTGAAAGGAAGGTCAAAGGTGAAGAAAAGATAAAGTGCAGTACAAGAAGATCAGTAAAGTTGAATCTTCTTGATGAAAAACTCACGTCTGTTTCTTCATGATGCAAACAACATAACTTCATTTCAAAAAGCTTCTGGCTCTTGTTGATTTTTTTCCCCTTCTCTTTTGGTTTGGAGTATTTTGAAGTTTATTGAAGGTTTTTTTCTTTTATTTTTAGGTCAGAGCTCTGTGCATCTAAAAGCCTTATTCAGTTGTTCTTGTCACGAGTACTTTGTCTTACACAGGCTGCATTACTCTTGTAAACAGAGGCAGCATCAAAGTGAAAGCAGATAGAGTCACATCAGTGGATTAAGGCCTTCTGCATGATAAAGTAGCTACCTAGGGTGGGATAAACTTAATATGTGAAAGAATGTTATTGAGGAGGAATAAAGTGCCAAAACTCTGTCATTCTCTTCGTAATGTCCTAATCTAATGCCTGACACCAAGGCCTTAGGCCAGTGTTAGTGTTAATCAATGAAATACCCATCTGTGTTCCCTGTCCTTATCGCTATTTAAAACTAGCCTAAACTCAATTATTTTCCCTTAGAGACCAAGATGGGATATTAAGTTGAGTGAAAGGGATTGTGTCCCACAAAGAAATCCCAGTGTTAAAATGCAGAGGTGTCAACATTGCTAACTAAATTTCAGTTAAACAGAGATTAAATGCTAGTTCTTTGGACATGAAACACCGCATAGATTAAATCTGGTTAAAAATCCTTATTTAGAGAGTGGCTAAAAACTGTTAAGCAGTTTAATCAACTTATAATGTAAATTTTCTTCTCTCATATGCATTATTTGTCCCCTGCAATAAGCATTGTACAACAAATGTTTGAAGAGCACACTCAGCTAAAGCAATAGGAAAGCACAACCTCTTGCTGCTGCCCAAAGCTGTGAATGATACAGACATTGCCAGATACATAATGGTTATCCGAGGAGTATGTAATTTATCCCACGAGTGAACTGCAAATCTCATAATTCAAGACTGCCTTAGTCACGAATGAGTTATGGAGGTGTTTTTCACAAGTGGGATTAATCTCACATCCCATCAGTGCTCATTATTGTATTTTTGGTTTATATCACAAAGATATTATCTTTTTTATTTTATTAAATTTTCCAACTTGTTTGGCTTGTCTTTTTGTGCCTTTTTTTGTTTTAATTACAACTCTGTGAAGATAGGAAGACTCTGCAGAAGTACACGGATATAAAGCGCATTTCCAAGTGGATATCTAGAAAGAGAGAAATAAACCTCCGAATTAACAAGGAATAAATACTTCCAGCTGTTTTGTAATGAGCACTTTCTAGCATTAATTCCTGAATAGTCTCTGTGTTGAACTCGTCATGTGCATTTCTTTGGAATTTTCTTTTGTGTTTCCTTTTTTAATTGTAAATTAATTGTGAGTGCTTCACTACCACAAGCACTTGTATTTTTTCCCAAATATTTTAAAGTTGGCAGTCAAAAAAGTTACATAAATGAACAGCAAAAATATTTTCTTCTAAATGAAGAGATGTGCATGCTCTTAGGTATATATGAATAAAAAAAGATATTGAAGTGACTAAAATCAGATAAGTATTTCTAATATGACCATCATGGCAGTACCAAAAGGAAAACAAAACACAACAACAAACAACCCCCCACACACGGACACACAAAAACCCAAAACAAACCAACCAAGAAAAAAAAAAAAAAAAACACACAAACCCAAAAAACAAACAAACAAACAAAACCCAAACCAAACAAAAAAAAATAACAGAAAAAAACCCCTCTCTTTGGCTCACTTTCTCTGCCAGCAATTCATGAAGTGCAAGCATCCTTGTGGTATTGGTCTTACTTTTAGACATCCCACTCATCTGGTTTTGGTTCAGTACACCATTTTATTTCTCTTTGAACTTCCATAATAATTTTCTTGATTGCCACTTTGCATCTTTGTTTAGGATCTCGAGCAAATTGACTGAAGAGAGGACAGTAATATTTTCCTAACACTGGTAAGCACAGGATGCTGAAAGGGGTTTTGATGCTGTGAATGGGGTTTTTTTTCTTCTTAGCCAGAAGTATGGACATAAATGCATTGGAGCTTTCTGACTGTGGGGGTCCCTGCTCTTTCCCTCTTCTCTCTAGAAGTTGTTACACTGAGTATGTACCTTTTTTTCTTCTCTCTAGAAGTTGTTACACTGAGTATGTACTTTGCCATTGGTAAGCAAGAAGTACATTTTCTCATTTGCAGAGCAGCCTCTACTTTGTTATACTTTAAGACTTTTTCATTTTTAAAATAACAGATTTCTGTCTTGGTTACCAGAAATAGGAGCTAGTTTTATGTGATATACAGTCAAGAGGAAAAAGCAAACATGATTGTGTGAGGGTTTGGGGTTGGTTTTTGTTGTGTGCTTTTGTTTTGTTTTGTTTTCTTCCAAGAGGGAGGGATACAATATTTCACATTATAGGCAGTTGTGAAATTTTGGTTTACAGAGTATGGAAAATGTAAGTAGTTCTTGGGTCATTTAGATATTTCTCAAGGTGACAGTTGGAAAAGTTCATAAAAAAAGCATTGTTTGAAGCCTGAAAAAGTAATTTTGTCGAGATTTACGGGCAGTATTAAAGACTTGAGGAACTAAGGGATTCAAAAAATCTGCTTCTAACATAGCTGAGTGAGCTTTGGCTTGTACTTTAGAAAGCACTGTATGTTCTTGGGTTAGCAGAAATTGTTAATGATAATATAGAATAGAAGGTTGGTGCGAGGGCGTCTCTTAAAAAAAATTATGCTTTTTAGACCCATTCTCCTCTCCAAGGTCTCAGTATTACTTTGACTGAATAAAATTGTTCCTAGAGGGTTGCATTACAAAGGCTGAGTCTACCCTGTTTTGATGATTCCCAAACTTAAAGAGGCTCACACCACAATAAATAAAAAGGCACTGCTAGTAGCAGGCATTTAGAAGTCCCATATTGGTGAAAATTTGAAGCCAGCTGTATGCTGTTCTCATCACAAATCAATCTTTCATGTTCACAGTGACAAACACTAAAAGAATGTGCTAATTTAAAATTCTTAGTATTTCTTTGCTTTCTTGAGTGGTGCTAGGTGGGTTTAGGGTTACATTGGTGGCTAAAAAGAGGTGCCTGAGGAGGCCATTGAAACCCTTGCATTTATGAACTAGGACAAAGTTTTGCTACTTGCTTCACTCTCCAGCTGGGCATTAGAGGGCATTGTGTTATTATGGCTCCCATCTCATGAGACAGACATAAAACAGGACATTCATTCACATGTATACAAAAAAAGTCCAGACTCCCTGCCATGAGCTGCATCAGTTATATTAATACTACAGCTCTAATTCATTCTTCCTACAGTTATTGCAAGCAGTTTACTTTCTACCTGTAATTGCTGGATAGTATTTCTGTGCATGATGAATACATGCCACACTGCAGAAGTGGCTGCATTCCAGTGACAGTTAAATGCTTCCCTTCTTAAGCAATATGCAAAAAGTATGGCCAACCACTTGAAATCCTCGTAGGAAACATGGTGAACTTTGAGATGCTGGTGGTGGGAGGGCCTCAGGCTAAGCACTGAATGTTCACAAAAAGCACTTGAAACAGCAGGATGTTTTCTTTCTTTTAATTTTTTAAAGGTAAGGAGTCCCAGGAAAAAATGAGGCAGTGGCACAGATTGCCTTGAAGCACATCACACACAAAAAGAACCTGAATCCAAATCAGCAATACACCTGCAGGAAATTAGCTTCCATTTTACTGATGGAGAACTGCTTTTACTGATGGAGAACTGAGGCATGGCACATACCTTGGGCAGAGCCAAGGAAAGGCTCCCCCACACCCTCTGCACTGTTTCAGCCATGGGCTGCTCTCTTAAAGCCAAGCTGGTGCAGAATGGTTCTGCTCTGACTTCATCACAAGGCTGGAGCTATAAGCTACAAGACAACCAATCTCATGCAAAGGACACAACCTAATGCAATTCCAATATAAATTATGTATGAACATTGTAGCACAAGACAGTCGGAAAGCACATTGTGTAATTCAGCAATTGAATCACGTTTGTTGTTGGTGTACAGTACTGTGCACTATAGTTGGAGAAGGGAACTGTCTCAGAGTCAAGTGGATCAAAAACAGTCTATAAAAGCCAACTAAAAAAAGGCTATTGTATTTAGTTGACTGAAGTGGAGAATGAAGTGCTCTCCCTCAATTAACAAAAGTGTGGTGGAGCTGATTAACCTGCTTGTTACCTTGGTAACCTGATATTTAGATTGTGAATGAATACATAAGGCTGTGGGTACCTTTTATCAGAAGAGGGTCTGATGAACAGTTTGAGAGAGAGAACTATAGGGCTGAAAGGTACTGACACTTCATCTGTTTATGAGACAACACTTAATTTATAAGAGGTATTCCATGCTACTATATGCGTAAGTCGCCAATAAATAGCATGACAGGCATATGCTATGCTGCAGCTGCCTTGCAGGTTGTGCACACAGACCTAAGCACTCAAAATCCTTCACCGGTGCAACTCCCCTTAGCCACCACAAAAGCTACCTGGCTTTGGGTTGGGCTGGGCACTCACAGCATCCCCTGAAATCACCAGAGCTCCTGTATGCGAAGTACCCATACTGAACCTTGTGCACCTCATCTCTCTGCTCACTTCATTCTCTGTCTTTGGTGCATCTCAGGCTAATGGATAAGACTTCATATTTATTAACATTACGCATCTTTCACCAGCTCTCCACCCCTTTCTAGAAAAGGCCTCAGGCTACATTCTCCCCTCAGTTACACCTGTCCAATTCCATTGACTTCAGTGAGATTGAACAGGTGTAAGCAAGAAGAAAATTTGGCCCCCTGTCGTCTATGAATTGCATTATCTGTGTTCACCACTGCCTTGACTTTATGTCACTGGCAAGTATAATTAATTTATAGTTTGTCTTACTCTCTTAGTTGTTTAATAAATAGATGAAAACAGAAGACTCCTGAGGGACTTACTCCAGTTACCTGTAATAGAAACTCCCCTACTGATACAGCTTCTTCAGGAATATCCTTCATACTTCCTCTTCTTTTTATCAATTCTTTATGAATTTTCATTATCTTCTCTGGATTTTGCAGTTCTGCAGAATCACATTTCCTGTGTGTCATGATGTGATCTCTTAGGAAAAGAAATGGTGACACCACTAGCTGCTGAAAATGGAGCTGATCTTACAATGAAAATACCTTCCATTTGACTTCTGCCAAGACCAACATCTGCACTCAGCATGAGGAACACCATCAACTAGTAATTAGTTACAATAAGTAACATTGCCATAAAGACTGTTGCCTGAATTAAATCAAAGACAAAACCAAGGAGTCCTCAGGGAAGACAATTGACTCTTTAGGAGATTTAACTGGTTTTGCAAGTCTCAATTGAAGCTTTTGGAATAGCACTTACTTTTCTGTATGCTGTCTTAAAAAGTTGGGGTTATCTGACCACCTTCCAAATGTTCCAGCACTAAATCTATTCTTTATTAAATTAGGAATGTATAGAACTAATGCTGAATACCAACATAATCAGTCGAGTGTAGATAAATGGTCATCTAAAATAGAAAAAAGAAAACCACCTCAATGAGAAGGCAACCACTCTATTGAGATAATCATAGCTATTTCTGCTAAAGCCTGCAAACTCAAGATGATTATTATACTTTAAGCATAAAGAAGGAAAATAGGAGTCCTTACATGTTTTCCATCTGGCACTTTTAGCTTTTGAGCACTTCACAATAGGCACTATCATTGTCCATGTCTTGTAAGCATATTATGAAGAGGCAAACCTGAGCTGAAGATCATCCAGCAGGTCAAAAGGAGAGCAACAACTACAACGCTGACTTTCCAGGGTCCAATATAGCATGCTGTTCTCTAGACCAAACCTACTGTACACCACAGCAAATCAGGTGAGTTGAATCCCATTCCAACACACTTGCTTCACAGACATTGAAAACTCTGCACATTCCTGTGCAAAAATTCTGACTTGCCTTGTAGAGTGTTTTTGGTTTTGCATTTTTAAATGCTATCCCTGTTTTCCCCTGAACATTTAGTCAAGCCTAAGCAGTATTAAGAAGTTTACAAATGCAGGGCGTTGAAAGATTTACAGTGCCTTTTGCTGTATTAGTGATGCATTTAGAGTTATTATTGAATGGCCTTTAAGTGGAGAGCAGGACACCAGCTCCACATGTGGCACTCTTCTCACCTTCTGCTAAATTAATGCCTCTTCTCCTAGACATATGGATTTCCTGTCACAGAAACAATCTTCTTCTAGTAGAGATACTACAGACTATTTTGCCAGCATTGTGCAACTTTTAGCTGATAACTAGAACTCAATGTATTATGCATGTTCTACTGCTCTAATAAATACAGGATTGACTTGTTTACTACCACCAGTGTTGCCTTGATTAGCACTGTGTTTCTCTAGGCCATTATTCATTGGTGAGGGGAAGTTAAGACCCACTTGGTTCTCCATTAATCCAGCTGTGTGAAACAAACTGGTTAATTTTTCAGCTTGTGTTGTTTGTTATTTAATGAGGAGAAATCAATTATTTCAATGCTATCATTAACACCCTATTTATGAAGTGCAACATCATTTATTTTTCAGCTTTGAGCAACAGATTAGTACCTCTTGTTTCTCCATAGAAATTTTGTCTTGAAAGTTCCTTCATTGGGCCAAAATGTATATCCAGAGTCCACAGCACAGTGTCCTGGAAGAGGGTCCTAGACAAGTCCTTTGGCTCTGATCAGAGCCAGGAATTATATTCCCTTCTCCTTGTCAACAGTTGGAGATGATACAAGCCTGGCATCTAGGACCTAGGGCTCATTCACTCTGGTTGCTCATGTATCTCTGAAGAGTAGAAACAGGTAAGTAACCCTGAATCTACCCAAACTTAGAAGTTTCACCCGTATTTCCACATCTTTAGGCAGGACCTGGCAAGGAATTCCCCAGTGGGAGTAGAAGGACTCTTCAGACTACTAATGAAGACACAATGAACTCTCGGATTTTGTTTAATGCAGGCAACAGACAGTTTCTAGCCAAGGTCACCTTCCATGTCTAGGGATGAGGTTGTCCACTTGAGTACATGATGTACCAAGGCCAACCAGATCTCTGGCTATTGTCACGCCTAGGTGGGAAAGGAGAATTAGAATAAGTGAAATAAAAGCCATGCCAAATGACATCAGGAACAGAAAAGAGAATGGACTGAGAAATGAAGGAAAGCAGAAACAGGTCCACAGAAGAATAAAATTCAAGCATAAAGCTATAGATTAAAATATTAGACATAATATATTGAAAGCATAGGTCTTAAGAAAGCCACAGCTGCTCCACAAACAGGCTGTTCAGAATCTAGGTGTATAGAATAGCCCATGTTCTCAAACACACAGGCCTCATCTCTGCATATTGGACCTGTAAGCAGCCAGTCTGGTTATCTGAAGTGCACAGCATTCAGCATGCTTCACTTAGTCCTCCACAGATGTTAGGCTATTGTTTCTGAAAAATTAGCCCAGCACATTATCCATTGCTGTGTAGCACCTGCATTGTATATTTAATTATCTGTAACAAATTATGGTCATTAGAAGTCTGAGACATTTTTCACAGTGCTGCCAATACCATTACAAAGGTGAGTGTCATAAGGATGGAGCCAGGCTCTTCTTGGTAGCAACCAATGGTAGGACAAGGGGTAATGGGTTCAAACTGGAACACAAGAGGTTCCACTGAAATTTGAGAGGAAACTTCTTCTCAGTGAGGGTGACAGACACTGGAACAGGCTGCCCAGGGAGGTTGTGGAGTCTCCTACTCTGGAGACATTCAAACCCACCTGGACACATTCCTGTATAACCTCATCTAAGTGTTCCTGCTCTGGCAGGGGGATTGGACTGGATGATCTTTAGAGGTCCCTTCCAAACCCTAACATTCTGTGATTCTGTGATTCTGACACCATCTTAGAAAGCTATATTCCAGGCAGAAGGGCATCCACAGGTCTAATCCTGCCCTTTCCAATTCCTTCTGGACATCTCTTGACCCACTGTAGTGATTCATTTTAAAATTAGAGCAGTTCACTTTTCTGCCATGCTGTTACCTGGAATGATGAAGCTGCTGGGAGATGAGGAGTAGCACTCCATGTTTTTAGGCTTGTTTCTCAGGCTGCCGCAATTCTGATTCTTTTCTCCTTCCACTCATCTGTTACATGTAACATTGTAGGGTCAACCTCTCATGAGCATCTGCATTAGGTGGCCATCTCTACTGGGGCTAGTCTCCAGTTAATTATTGATGTGTTTTGAGGGGACACAGACAACACGGGAAGGACAAAAAAAACCCCACAACACTACCATTCATGTAGTATAAAAGAATTTTAACCCTGCACTTCTTAGTAATCAAAAAATAAACATCTCACCTTAGTTTTGTGTGTGGCAGCTGGAAGCAAAATACCTGTAAATCTAGGCCCACTTCAAAAGAAGGATGGGAACTAAAATAAAAAGGTCAACCAAAAAAACAGCTACTTTTCCTTCGGATCTGACAGTCCACTGAGTGCACCATTTTACATTGCTCTAAAGCACATCAAGAGAGAGTGTTCTTGCAGCATTTCAAAGAGAAGCCAAACACGTGGAGATCACTGATACTTCGGAGAGAAGGACTGTGATGGCTCAGAGATTCCCAGCCAGCAACAGAAAGATTTTTTTTTGTAGAGGACTGACATACAGTAGTATCCACAGGATACCACTGACTCCACTCACTAGCTCCCTAGAAGCCTAAAACTGGTCTTGCTGGTATTATATAAGGTGACTGCTATTGAACGGGATTATTTCACTGTAACTAAGAGTTCTTCCTTGCAGTCCTCAAAAGCACTTTTAAAGGGAACTACAGTAAATACAAAAGTCAGAAAGTTACTATGTGTAGACAGCTATCTTTTTGCAGAACATGTATCCAGAAATCTCTGATGTAAAGTTATCTTTGCCTCTCTTTAGCCTGTCCTACAAGTTGTCACTGAAATAAAAGCATGATTTTGTTAGAACCTGCTTCCCATCTTGTTCCATTTGTACAGGCCAATGTTAAACTACATCTCCCACGTGGTGTCACCAAATTGTAAAGAGCAAAAGAACCAGCCTACCAACAACGAACTGGTAGATGCAGGAGAAGAAGAAAAACAAACAAACAAACAAAACCAAAACAACAAACAAAACAACCACCAACACAAACAGGGATTTTGTGTGAAAGGTCAGGAGCAAAGAGGCAAGGGAGGGAAGGGGTCAGGCTAACTAAACCCTGCTGTAATTGTCTGGATAAGCCATTTGATCTCTGTGCCTCATGTATGTCCCCTCCTCTGAAGCAATGGAGCTGAAGCCAATCCACCTAGGGAACTGAGTGGAGCTTCATAATTCATCACGGCTCTGACCTGGCAAGAAGCTGCTTAATTTACTACATGTCAATTAAACTCAAAGGAGGGAAGTATCTACCGCATTGTTAAGCCTTCCTGAAGGAGTAATTTGTATTTTTTTTTCCAGTATACTCATCCTAAACAACCTTTACTGTGTTGTGCTATTCTGAGAAGTGACATTATGCACACAACAACAAAGTGCTCCTTTTTCAGAGAGGCCTACTTCATTCCTAATTAAATGTGGTTGGAAAATGCCTCAAAGAATGCTAGATATCTAACTTTCTCCCTGAAGATTGAAGGTGGGATCTGACCATCAGCCAGGCTCTCCCTTTACCTCACAGCATTGCCAGCAATGATTCTTCTGCAGCACCATGCACTGACTGACAGCTTCACTGGGGCTCAGACACTTGACAACAATGGAAGATCTGGCCTTAGGGATCCCCTCAACAACCTCCCAGTAAGCAAGTGCCCCACTGGAATCTGCAACATCCTCTGAAGTGCCAGAGCTCAACCACTGCAACAAGCACAAGCTGAGCATTTTGGGGAACTACATGCCAGGACAAGATACAGCAAGAGCCAGGCGAAGGTGCAACCAAACCTCCTCTGATGACCTAGTTGAAATGGTTAAAGAGTTACCAACCCAGCTCTCCACTTCAGCTTCAATTGCTACCACAGCACTGCGAGTACCTATGTGTGAACTAAAACCTTTTAATGTGATTTAAATTTACATGGCTGGGATTGCCCTGAAATGGGCCAGGAGTACACACAGGATTTGTTTGACATTTGATCTGTAGGCTGTACTAATCACCCACTGAGAGGTAGGAATGAACAAGAAGGAGTAGGTTCTTGCATTACTCATTCATACCTGCACCTGTAACTACCCTATTCTGCTCCCTTCATAGGAGTAAACCAGCATTTTTTCTAGATAGCTGAAAGGCAGTTTCAAATTCAAATATTATTTGAATAGCTTAGCTTCTCACTTTAGGTCATACATATGACAGAATAGCCAGAATTTCACTTAGGCAGCTACTTGCTATTACTTAAATAAAAATAAATTATATATAGCAAACTCCTGCTTTAGATATCAAAGCAGACAAACACAGCCACTCATTCACATTGAACTGATATGCTATTTTTCAGAACAGAATCACACCTTGAACAAATAACATTACGTTGTAAAGGTTATAATAACTTCCTTTTTTCCTTATTACTGCATATTTCTGTTGTATCTCAAATTACTGTTTTTTTCTTCGTTCCTCATGCTCTTCTACTTGAATCAACTATGGAAATTGCAACTAAGGTTGCAACCAGGTTCCCTGAAACATATTGCTGTTTTTATGGAGACCTGCAGCAACTGGTTGGACAGAAACGGCACTCTTCTCCCATTAAATATTATGCTCATCCTGCCCATAATATACTGGAAGTCAGATTCTCATCTAACCTGAGGGGACTGTTTCCTTTATTCATTTCCCCACCAAACTGCAAGTATTACAATAATATATTCTGATTAAACAAAATAAAAAGGTTCCTCTAGCTGTAGTTTGGGTTTGTGTATGCTGCTGGAAGAGGTCAGCTCTGTTAATGGCATGTGAGAAGTATGTACATAAATGTGCTCACTGCTGGGCAATCACTAGCCTTTAATGTGCAGAGAAATCAGCGGAGACTCCTACGTATGTTTTATTAATTCTTTCTCTATCTTGGTCTGTGCAGGCCTGGTGCATGCAGTTAGTTAGGAAATTACGTACTATTAGTTCTAAGGTTTGAGAACAGATAGTAAAGTTGATTAACTAATACAAAAATAAATTGGGTGATGTCTTTGAAGAGTCATGCTGCTGTTCTGTTGGAAAACTGTGAACCAGGATGCCAGCACCTATCAAAACAGTAAGGTCAGTTGCAGCTCAGTCACCTTATTCTGACTCTGAACAGAAGAATCACACCCAATTCCCCATTCTAGCTCAACATTTTGTTTGCGCTGTGAATGTTAAAGACAAAAAGACAATGTTCAGCAATTCCAGGTACACTGTGTAAGGACATACACAAAATTTTACTTCCCTTACAAATAGAGTCCATTTTAAGCTGCCTGCAAAAAAAAAAAACAAACCTGCAGCTTTTCCTATGCTGTTTGACAAAAGTAAAACATACTGTTCTACAGCTAGCTGTTTTCTGGCTTACTTTCCATCTCACAAGCCTGAGATGGAGAAGAAGAACAAATTCTCTGAGTTTTCTAAGGCAAGGTGGAAGAGCATGTTTGCTGGAATGGATGTAGGAAAGAAGAATGCACGGCAAGTGACCAAAATATGGACTACAATAACAAGCAGTGCAGAAAAAGGCAGAGAATGCAGTGATTGCTTTTAAGGAAATAACTGTAGTGTCTGTAGGGCAATGTTCATATTTCAGCTGTTAAAGTTACTCAAAGCAGTAAGCATGATCACCAGCTGCTCTGTAAGGTTCACGTAACTGAGGGGTATTTGAATCAGATATACGGGACTGTCTTTCACAACCTAAGTTACATTATGTTCAGGTTAGTTTCCTCACTTCCATACAGAAAATCATAGGCAGAGTGCTAGATCTGTTTTTACCCTTTACATATTAAATAAACCCACTGTACAAGCAACAACAGCTGCTCATGAGCCTTATTTTAGGGCATGAAAGAGCTCAAGAGTTTGCTCCCTCATTCACAGAGACAGTAAGTGTATCAGCACCTGCGAACAGCCTATACTGTCAGGAAAGTCATTGCCAGGGATAAACTAAATAAAACCTCTAAAAAGTGTGAAAGTCTGATTTCTTATTCTGACAGAATCACGAATAGTGACTTAAATTTAGAATCACAGCTGTAATCCTATTCCAGGCAATATTTCCAAAGCCAAGATGGTTTCTTGGTCAAGTGGATATGACAACTGTGTAGAAGCAAGAAAAAAAAAAAAAGAGGGGGGGGCTGCAATACTTAGACTTACAAAAATGGAAAGGATTATGTTTGGTTGCATAGATACATCCATGGTACAGATAGGCAAGGGTGAGGCCTGAGGATAAGAGAGATTTGTTGCACATACCTGGTTTTGAAGTGTGTTAAGAGCAGATCCACATCCAACGGGAATATGGTCTCATATGCAAAAGATAACAGTAAGCTGCTTCCCCATGAATGCCTCTCTTTTTGCCATGGCCATGCAAGGCTGGAATCAACCTGGCAAGCAGGCAAAGAAAGGCAAGCCTCTGGCTCTACAGACGTGAGCCAGTGAAGTTCTTGGTGGAATGAGGTTCTCTTCAGAAGATCCTGGCCAAAGGATCTTTTATCTCCAGAGAAGACAGACCACTAGGAAGTGACAAAAAAATATATCTGTTTGTATGGGTATCAAACACACACAACTCTGTATTTCCTGCAGAAAAATCTAGATCTCTCTTCAGAGGAATTGTTCTCATTTACTATCTCTAAGAAACCCGATACCACTGCTTGAGGGAAAATTTGATTATTTTTTTTTTCCATAGCCCTCTCTCATTACATCTCATAGATCTGGCTGGGACCAAGGATACAAAATGATAGCTTCAGCACCTTCTAGTTATTCCACATTTGTGGCAACAGAAAGCAGCATCTGATAAAGCCACGCTAGTTCACACCATGGCTGAATGGTTGTGTCTAGAAGGATGTAAAATCTTGACACCGCAGGATGTGTCTCAAGAGAAACTCTACTTTCAGATAGAAGGAAACAGAATTATTACATATGGACTCACATCAATACCAGTTCCTGAAAGCAGAATTTGACTGAGCATATCTGCTCTAGCTGATTTTACTAACACGTGTTACATTCAAACCTCCCATCAGCCCAGAAAGCGTTCTGCATAAGTTGGTACACTATAAGAGCTTTTCTGCTCAGGTTAGCAGTGTTCCTGCCAGACAGGGCTGAGCTGAAGTTCACTGGAATCCCCAGCAAAGGCAAAAATTGCTATGGACTCTAAGAACCAAGTAATTCAACGCTGATTAAACCACTTACCTTTGAAAAGGTAGGGCAAATGGTGCTTAAAGTGGGGTAAGGCTCAATGTTTTGCTGACTGCTGTTGAAATTGGTAACAGACTTTGCATATTATATCACCAAGTTTTTTTGGTCGTGTTTCACATGCAGTGTTTTTCTGCTTTTGACTTTGAGGTGTGAGGGGGAAGGCTCTAATCATATGGCCTTGTGCAGATGCTCCATTTGCATTTCTATTAATCCAGGCCCTCCTGGAGACATTTGAGCATAGGCACAGCATGCTCTGCGTTTGAACTTGTGAGAACCCATACCACTGCTTAATAACTTAATACATATGTATAGCCTCCTTCAGACAGCCCACTAGGAGGCAGGAGCAGGGGGAGGTGCTATTAGTGCACAGGCTGCAGGGCTCTATGTAAATGCCTTTTGACAAGGAGGGTACCTTGACGAATAAAGAACCCAGCTCCTTAGTGCTGGGCTGGTGCTGATTTAGGTCAGAAAACTTGTTTTACCAGAATTTTACGAGTGAGAGCTCACATGGATCTGCTGGAGAATGTTTGAGGTGTCTAATAACTTTGCTCACAGCACTTGAATATAATAATGGCACCTTCCATGCAAACTGTCCTACAGGAACCAAAAATAAGGCTGGGCCTTTGTCGCTCTGTACTTTTACTTTCCCTGAACACGCCCTCAGTAAGATACCCAGCCCCATCTCAGCAAAGTGCCACAATAACCATAAGAACTGGCAGTTTCCCCATGTTTGAAGTGCTTAATAGCTAATGGCTTAGAGTAGCAACCTCTGTATAGAGCTGGGCTGAGATCTTACTAAAAAACACCTTTCATTGGAAAAATACAGTCAAACAGGTAAGTTTTTTTATATAAAATGTGCTCTGGAGCCTGTTTCCATAGAACACCTGCAAGAGGAGAGATAGAAGACCCACAGAAGGGGGGTAAAGATGGGTGCAGACAGGGCGCCAGGGCCGCTGTGTTAGCGTGCCTGCATGGCCTGCGACTGGCTCACATCCTGCCAGTGTGGAGAGGGGCAAAACCCCTCCAAACCCAGCACACCCTTGTCCATACAGAGCCACCCCCCAAAAACTGCAAGGCACCTTGCTGCTGCTGCTACTCACTTGGATGCTCTGGCCCAAGACTTGCTCTGAAAGAGGCCAGGAAGGGATCTGAACAGGGCTTTGTCCACATTCAGAGCGAGCAGCAACAGGAGGGAGGGAGAAGAGAAAGACTGGTTCTGGATACCTCTTTTTTACCCCTCAAAAAATTGCACTGTTCATTTTGACACAAAACAAAAACTAACCAACTTCCCAATTTTCCTCTCTTCCATCCCCACCATAATCCCTACTTTCCAGTCAGTTCCTGCTGATGTTGGGAGATGTTAATAAGAAACACTCTGCATTGACACCATTTTATAATTCTCCTACACTTACAAAAAGAAGCCTGTGATTACTCTCTCCATCCTCAACACCCCTCTGGAGCCCATATTAAAGTCTCTTCCATGCAGGCCTAGCTCCCTGTGAAATTGGTTTACACCAAATTCCAGGAAGAGACTGTTAGCTGTCCTGTAATAAAACCAACTGGGGCGGGAGGGGGAATGCTGTCCCCCAGGACTGACACTTGGCTGCAGACAAAATAGCCAGACACGCAGTAAGCGATCCAGGCTGTAGCCTTCAAAGTGGCAGCTGCAGACAGATGAAAAAATGACATGCTGGAAGCAGCGCTGAGAGAGGAGAAAGAGAGCCCAGGTCTGAGAGTCAATCTTAGTCCATCAGGTAAAGAGAACAGATACGTACGGGGATAATTGGTGATGAGACACTTGAAATTAGGTGCATGATAGGTCCAGCACTGCCCAGCCACATTCATTTTTGTTACACTCAATAAGCACTGATAGGCAGGGGGGAGCTAAGAATATTTCTTAAACCCTTGCATCCTCCTGTCACATTTCCATGACTTTGTGTCTCCCTCATAGACACACAGGCAATTGTCCTATGCAGGCTATCACCCCTGCAGCTCTGCTATGGACATGTGGCTGCAGGCAGAGCATGCAACATGGGCTCTGCTCTTTTGCCCACCCTTTTCAAAATTACACATTCAGACTTCTCTCAAGTGAAGCTTTTTCACCTCAAAGCCCACATACACAGCAGGAGGGGGTAGGGAGGGAAGGCTGTCAGCCCACAGGCCAGGTGAGATACAACATTTTAGGTGGAGCACCTCAGGGTGTTCCAAAGGCACAGAACCAACATGGCCACCAGTCCCACAGGCTGGGCTGCTGGGGCAGAGAGCCAGCACACAGACAGTGCTCACTGGCTCCCAGGGACACCAGCCATTGATCTCTCTTTCCCCCTCCCAATTAGCAATCGGTTGTGTGAAGTTGTCCCTCACCTCAAACCACCAGTGCCCAACCTCTCAGAGACAGCTCCTGCCGTCCCACACGAGGAGCAGATGCTCCCTCCATCAGCCGCAGGCATCAGCACTCCTCACAAGGCCAGCAACACCCGCTGTTGCCCCTTCTACTTACAAGCTTCTTCCAAATGACATGAACCTGTACTTATTAATTTACATTAAGTTCATTTAACACCAATGAAAGAGACCAGAGGTGTCTAATGAGCAAAATGTAACAAGCTACCAGCTACCGCTAATCATGTTCGGTTTATGCATTCTTGCTTCATTCTTATAGAGAATTATTGTAGAATAAATGCATTGCTCTTATCTTACAAGAGAAAAAATAAATTCTCTAGGTATTGTACTAGCGAATAACAAAGGAGTGAACAAGCTTAATAATCTCCAATCTGGTTTTCCACCTCACATAATGATAGAGATGCTGTGAATTCTGTGGACAAAGTACATGAAGAAGCACCCACAAGTACTGAAAATTTAATTAAAAGTCAGAAAGCCATTGCAATGAAGACTCAGCAGAAAACCATTTATTTTTAAAATCTAATATATTCTTCATGACTAAAGGCTAAAGCACACGCTGACTTACACATTTAGCTGTAACTGATTTAAGCTACTTGACGATTTTTTGTTCACAGGGTGGCGCTCAATTTGCAATGGAGTAAATTGGCAGAATTTAATTTGGTGGATTTTTTTAACTCTGCAAAAAGAATCCTCATTAAAACCTCACGATAGGCTTTATACTTTTTTTTCATCATTAACTAGCCTAACTGCAGGTAAAAGAGATACAATTATGGATTTATATAAATCCTATTGTCAATTTACAGCTCAAAGACTGGTGAGTTACCTCATTTTAGATAGGTTATTTTTTCCCCTTAAACTTTCTTTGTTTTAATGAGGATTCGGTTTGTCATTGTCGGGGCGCCTGTTTGCAGAAAAGTTTCTCATCATCTGAAGGAGGTGTAAGGAACTAGGATAGAAGATCTGCTGAATTTCAAACCCCATCACAAACTGTGGCCCAGACATTCAGCCTTTAAATATTCAGCTTTCCATGAGGACAGGCTGACCTCAGCTGCCACTTCACCACACTCTCAACCCCATAACTGCTCTATTTCTCATGCTTTGGGGCTTTCCGCTTCACTCATACCCAGCTTTTCCTTCCTGCTGTGCCTTATCTAATCCCACTTCCCACCAAAGCACCATCAAATTCTTCATTCTGCCCCATTCAGCACTGCAGACAACTCCAGGTTCAATCCACCTGAGCCATGTAGAAAATAGACGGGAACATGTGACTCAGACCCAGAAGCTCCCAAAAGAAGAGGACAGCCAGTGCTGTCACTAAGAGACCCTTCCACTCAGTAGGAGCCCAAGGCCCATAACAAGGTCCCACCATAGTCAATAAGGCAGATTCTCAAGGGACAAATCATGCAAGTTACGGCAGCTAAGCATCTGCCCCTCTAAATGGTTTGCCATTAACTTCAAAGATTAACTAAATTTCTAGATTTAATTCTTAGTCTCCAGGTAGGTTCACACGTTATGCAAGAGGAAGACTGCCATACAGCATATTACTTCGTAACAGCAACTGGGAATGCGACTACACCTCTTCTCTGACTGAGATGCTGCCTCCTTTTTTCTCTAACAAGCTCCTCCAGCAGCTACTGAATAAGCATGGAGGCTGAACGGATAACACAGGGAGGGAGCCAGAGGGTAGTGTCATCTTCCACCAGGCTGTTACCTAACCCCTTTCATCTGAATGCTTTCAGAAATTTGCTTGTGAATTCATCACTCATCTTCATTTTAAATACTACCCTGCGAAATGTAAGAGTGGATGCAGCTAGAAAAGGGTGCAGGACTTGTTCCCATGAGAAACACAAAGAATAAGAGAGGCTGGATGTTAACCTTCCTTGGGGTGAGGGAATAAGCACGGCTACTACGCTAAGCACTTAGATGTTGAAAGCTGTTGTTTTTCCTCTTTGAACTTTTTACCAGATGTAGCAATTAAGTTAAAAGTTGTCTTTATCTCATTAGCTGATGAGTTAATTTTATGCCAAAATTAACCTTTGTTAAGCTCTTAATAGAACCTCTTTTATCTGAGTAGCCACAGCCTGTGTTAAAATTCTTAATGATCTGGGCTAAAAATCAATAATTTGTATGACTTCCAAGTATGAACTGGGAATTAAATGTATCTTTAAAACATACTGTAATGATAACCTCAAGCTGAAATTGAAATAAAGATATTCCTTGGTGATTTCAAGGACAACACTTTCACCAGTGCAGAGGCCATGCAAGCCACTAAAGAACATTGCCACTGGGGACATCTCTCCTGCCTGCAGCACAAAGATAAATCAAGCTGAGACTAAAACCAAGATTTTGATTTTTCAAATATTTTTGTGCTGCAGCCCTGTATTTCACATTTGTGATCTTCCTGTACACACCAACATTCAGTCAGGAGTGACTGTTCTCTTCTTTAGAAGCTAGAGGAGTGGATTCATTTTGAAACCTAATATACCCCTACCTATGATCAAAAGGACCTAATCATTCCCCCATGCAGAGAGCAGATAGATGATGTACCATGCTAGCAGATTCAACAAGAACTTAGCAACGATTTTGTAGTTCATTTTCCACTAAGAGTTCTACATTTAAAGGAGCAAAAGTCCTACTGTTTGACACTTACATTGGATGTATCTCTCACTGAATATTGCTTTGTGTGACTTCCATGTATAAATTGGGAAGATGTATCATTAAACTTATAAAATCCTCAGTCTGAAGTGTCAATGATCAATAGTTTAATGCTTTTGCTTTTCTTTGGGTTCCCGTTTCATCCAGCCAAAGAAACCAAGCTTCATATACGTTCTGGAACCACGTCAGAGACAAGCCACCTTTAAAACCAAAGACTAACTTCACTAATGAGGCCTAAAGGCCATGAAAGTCCTCAAGATTTCAGCAAGGTCTGGGCCAAGACATATCAAGAATTATCCTCCAGAACCTTGATTTATACTGTGAACAGCCAGACTGTCATCTCTTCAGGTTCATTGTCTTCCACTAGTGCCAGAGAACAGTTCTTCTTTGAGGGATGGGCAAGAACAGCTCCCTCAGAATGTTTAAGTCCAGCCTGTCACAGTGCCTTGCAGTCTGTGCCACACTTCAGCCTGTGTGGAAGCCCAGAGATAAGTTAATTTGAAAACCTCACCATCCATGTGTTAATTGTTATTAATTAAGGGGAAGAAAAAAACAGTATAAAATACTGACAATTTGTAGCTACTATTTTGTCTGATAACAAGTGTACTCCAAGTATTTGTGAGGGAATTCAACAGAAAAAGAAACAAAGATAAGATTTCAGTTTCACAGTTAAGAATAAAACCATTGCCATAAAAGGTTTCAAGCATCTTCCAGCTAAAGGTATTGTTTACACATGTTTGACAGCATGGCCCTGTTTATTATATTTACATTGCAACAAATTTGTATAGGGTCCATAAATCTGAGACCTCCCAGACATACCAGAATGCTGGAGAATAGTCTAAATGGACTGACCTCTGACAACTGGACCTTGTAGTAGAAGGTGCCTCCTTGGGTGCTATAGCTGGGGTAAGTCGTTTTGAACAGATCGGGTAAGGCAGGCTGGAAGATGGGAATTATCAGTCAAGATTGCTCTGCCAACAGGCACAGTTCATTGTACAATAGCAGGCTGAAGGTTGTGCTATTCCCTGGAGCCAGTTTGATAAATAAGAAGGTTATGGGTATGTGACTGCTCAAGCATGAAGAAATTTTTGTTGATATATTCTCAGAAACTAATTTTTTTTTCTTTAATAACCTGCAGGGCTACTCTTCGGCAAGATTACCAGTCAACTCTGATAGCCTAGGCTACAATAAGCTGAATCACACTCCAGTTCTTGAAAAATCTGGTTTTGTTACCAACTTGCTTTAACTGTGCATAGGAAAGTACAATACAGGCAAAGTAAAACTGAGTCTTTTCAGCTAACTAAAAGAGAGCAGAAGATATCAGAGAAAGGTTACACCTCTTTAAAGATGCAAATTGTTAATGGAGCTGTATATCAAAACAACAAGAGTACTGTTCATTTTTTAAAAGGTGCAAATTGTTTATCTTACTTCAGGCATTTTTTATATACCTTATGAAGAGTTTCTATGAGTGAAATTTTACACAACATTAAACGCTTAAAAAATGTGAAATATGGTACACTGAGGATACATAGCATTCTTCAGTCTCACTTCCAAAATGTAGTGATATCAGCTACCAACTCCTGTCACTTCCACTGAACAACGCAGAAGAGTCGAAATTAAAAATTACCCTTCCTACACCTATAGAATAAATAAAGAATTGTAGTTTGCCCCACACTTATCAATATGCACAAACAGGGAGCACAACACCACAAAGGGACTTACTGAGCAGGACCTATTCATGCCAAGCATCGAGCCAGGAAGCAGGGTTACCCTCAGAGCGAGGCAGGCCAGAGTCAGGCCCTTTCTGCGTGCTCATGTACGAAGTCTCATTTTCTTTTAAAGCATGTAAAGGTCTGGTAAGGGTGGCAGAACACAGGAGAGCCTTGCAGTTGGCCCAGAAAATTAAAGCCCTGAATGACATCCCAGTTTCCGATGTAATACCTCCCACCTTGGTTGGTTAAGTTGGTTTAATTTGACAAGTACTAATTAGAAATGACCTGTCTGCTCACCAGTGATCAGCTGAAAAAAAAGCCTCCACAGACTTCTCTTTCTTGTGTCTCACTGTGAGAAATCAGACAAGGCTCTAGCTTTCCTGCAGTGCTGAGCAGCCTGCCTCCTTCCTCCTCTCTAAAAAATCAGGTCCTGCAATTCACCATTGAAATGATGAGCTGCCTTAGGAAAATTCAGCTCCTCCATCGCACCCAGAGCTTGAATCTGTCAGTCTTTCTCTTACAAAACAAAACAAAACAAAAAAAAACACAAAAACAACAACAACAAAAAATAAACAAACAACAACAAAAACACACCACTGCAATCTCTCCACCTTGTGCAGCTCCTTTCAATTTCGTTTCTCACCTGCCTGACTAGAGGCAGAAGTAGGAATTACCATTGCTTTCACATCCTTCCCCTCTCCTCACGTTTCAGGGCAGTGATGTTTCTCTCCATCAGACAACACTGAACGTGACCTGGCACCAGCTGGACAAGGCCACAGTTCTGCTCCCCAAAGGCCTGATAGCTCAATCCAAAAACATCCTGAAACTGCCCACAGACTTCAGTGGGCTTTAATCAATCTTCTGGCCACAGCATGTGGGGCAAGCAGCCAAGAATGACTGTGACAGAGTGTACCAAGACCCTGCTCTGAGCCCCAGGTATTCAAGAAGTCTATTGGCTGCTTGATTTGACCTAGATCCCCCAAACCATCACACTTTCGTGTAACTGGTGCTGGAGACATTCTTTTTGCTCTGCATGCCAGGCAGGGCAAGGCAGGATGGAACATTAAATCAAGCCACAAAGCATTGATCACCCCCAAAATAAGCTAAAGGACAACAGTGCTTCAATCACATTCTTTGGGCAGATGGTGAAACCTGGAGGCATGTGGGAGAAAGGCAGCACTCATTTATCCTCTGTATGGCCTCAGAAACACAGTGCTGAAGTCTCTAAGCATGCATTGGGGTAAAAGACCAGGAAGTTTCTTAGATGCTGCTTTGACTGTGCCTCTTCAGGGCCTCTAAAACCATCTTCCCTCTTCTGCATCATAAAAAACATATGTGGCAAAACACAGACCCACCCCAGTTCTTCACTGAGGCTGGAGGAGCCAGCACCTGAACCTCAGAGGGGTCAGGCAGCAGTCTGTCCACTCTCTCCTCCACCCTGAACCAAAGCCTTTCTTCAGCCCACTTAGCTAGACTTCAGGAACAGTCACTGTCTCTCACTCCTTCTGCTACCCCTTTGGCCACTCTCCTTGCTAGGCTGGGTAATATCGTTCTGCAAATTAACTTGATAATGGGATCAGCCACAGAAAAACCTAAATTTAACCTTTGACCCTACACAATTGCCTCAACAGGGACATAAGCAGCTCCCAGTTTCGTGAAGCAAAAACTTGGTTTGCATGAGCAAAAATACTTCCTTACATGACAGAAATTTGAAAAAAAGAAATGTTTTTCATTAGGTTGTAAAACTGGTGGAAATGCAAAATTTCTTAGCTTTGTATATAGATGAGATGTCAAGATGATTTGAAATACTTCTTAGAGGTAAGAGCAGAAAAGGATGAATAAATAACACACAACATATGTGGAATGTAAAGAAATGCTGTAATTTGCCTCATTTTTTCCACAGAACAGAAATACATAAACATGAACATGCCAGGGATAAGACATGATGCTAAGCTACTGCAATGATATGTGCTTTAGGTATGTGGGTAGGCAGAATGGATGGATCCAGAATAAATGCATTACACCTTATTTATTACTTTTCTCAATCCATATGTTATTTCCCACTGTCCTTAGCAGATTCTTTTGTGTGCACAGAGTTCAAGTGAAACTCTGAATGTTACGAATGCATGAGCCAGAGTGAGATTCAGCTAATTGAAAAACACTAAATTGTCAACCCAAAGTTGCCTCACTCTTTGCTTGCTCCTTCTCCTAAAAAACACAAGCTGCTTTTTGCTTTAGTGGACCAAGGAAACCACATCACCTCATGATTCTTTACTCAGTTTTCAAGTCTTTTCAATTTTGGCTTCTAGAGGCCAAGTGGACTAGAGTAGGACTATTGTTGTCCTGCTCACTGTAGCTTTTCGTTAATTCTTCTGTATATTTATGTGTATGTATGTGTATTTGTACCTGGACCTGACTTTTTTTAGGTGTCAATTTTATGACAGTCAGTATGTGTATAAGCATATGCTTTGCCTACTTGCCCTAATAAAGTGATGACCGTGGAGGGAACTGGACAGATAAGAAAACAACACATCCTGTCTCTACAAAACGATCATCAGCACAATTTGAACAATTACACACACATACAAAGAAACCAGCATTGCCAGTTACCACTATGAAATCATCACCAGTAACCACTGCAGCTCATCCCAGCTGTATATCAGACCTTACAGACGTAACTACACTACACCAAATAGACAAAACCCATACACTACAGAGAAAATAGCAAGCCCTAAGCTTCTCATTGCAATTCCTTCACAGATGAAAACTAGTCCAGGCACATCTACATGCGTGGCAACTTTATCGCACCTGCACAGTGCAGATAAAGACTCAAATCCAACTGTTTCTACATTGCGGAGACAAGTGCTGTGTCTGGACAGTCAAAGAATGATCCATCTTTCACTTTCTTTTAGACAATGGCCCAGCCATTTGGATAACTGACATATTCTGCTGCTCCACAGGATGTTACTTGCCTTGGGATCCAGTCTGCCTGTAACTCAGCATCCTTGGCAACCTCAGTTGGTTCACCTGGAATACAGACAGTTGAAGGTGTGCAAAGACTCGTCTTTCTGGAAAGAATACAAGCACTCTTAGAGCAATCATGAATGTGCAGTTGAAGACACAGCTCAGCACCTGAAGGTGTTTTGCCTGAATAAATTGTTAATGGAGTATTAGTTGCATATTTACAATCTTTACAATTATGGAGGCCTTCTCATCATCCTTGTATGAAATGTGATTCAAATTAGCAAGTGTGATCAAATTAACCTGGCCATCAGGCAAACTGATCAGCTGTGGAAGAAAACTTTTTAAATTGCTATAATCGCTGCTTTGGTTAAAGTCATTGCAATTAGGTGGAACAATTTATTTACTGTAACCCATAAGTCATACAGCCAACAGGAAGTTGGAAAGTTTTTTTCTGTTTATACGGTTGACAGATTTATAATAATTACATGCTGGATTAAAGTAGCTGATTCTGCTGTTTTGTTCAGGGTTCAGAAAAGGCTTTTGACTATGTCTTAACTGGCTTTTCTTCGTGAGAGGAAGAAGGATTCAGACAAAAGAAAATTAAGACATAGAGACGTTAAAGGTAGCTAAGGCTCACAAGCAGCTTCTGCCACTGCATCACCATCCCTGTGCTTTGTAGTGAGTTGTTTTGTGTTGCTCATCCTGCATGCCTAGGCCAGCAGAAGCCTTTGCTCTACCTGTCAAGAGTAATCCTAATATTAGGAGACTTCAGGCAATGGATTGAACATGGCCTGGCACTCCCTGTGGCTGTTTGTTTGATGCTGATTTCACAGCTGTTGAATGAGCCCTTAACCTCATCACTCGCAGCTCCTTTTTGGCAGAATGTCAGGTAATAAAATTGGCCTTGAAAAATGCCAGACTTTGCCAGTTCCTCTTCAACAGAAGATCCAGTTGTTTTGTCAGCAGTTATTCAGCCCTTGATATTCCAGGTCATTTTCACTAAGCTCAGAGCAGAAGTGAAAACATTGTCCCATACTGCATTTCATTTGTGCTAAACTACTCTCAAAATTGCTAGGGTAAGACCCTACCTCAGTTGTAGGATTTTAAATACAGTCCCACTAATTCTCAAAACATGTATTTTGTACCATAGAGGAATCAACATAAATAATTTTCTTGCTAGCTTGGACTATGGTGATACCAATAGGTAGAGTTGGTTATAGTCAGGCAAAGAAAGGAATAGTGACTAGTTGTAACACATGAAAATTGGGAAAAAAATATATTTCTAGGCAGATCCACAATAGAGAGGAAAAATGTGAACTTTGTTACTTGAAAAACATTTACACATGGTTTTGTGTTAATGCTGACTTTTCTATCAATAATCAAATTAGTTGATATACCTATCAACTGGCTGACTAAATGCCCAAGTCTTTTCCATACCAAACCCTTACGGTACTCAGTACCTATCAGCCACAGATCAACATTTCTAATCTAGTAGGCTCCAAGACATTTCCAAACTTTTAACCCTCAGTAACTCATAGTAGATTAGGATGGATTTTGTCTCCTTGTTGTTTAATTTCTGGGATTAAGCAAAATGTTTGAATTAACCGCTAATGAGCTGATATTGCAGAACTAATGCCATGAATTTGGATTGTCTCTCTCACGGTTTATGTGTTTGTTCAATATGATCTCAATTTCTTTCCCATTTAGTTTAGTATGTATATCTACATATGCATATAGATATATATGTCTTAGCTGGTGGAGGGGTAGGAAACTGCCTCCAGTTTATCTTGAAACTCTGCAGGGTGCTGTTTCAAATCGAAAGTCCTTCATTATTGCTAAGCTTTCTTCATATGTATGTTATGCTGACAATCCATCTTTACATTGGTAGTTACACTAAGACAAATAAATCCATGTGCAGTCGCCTTGGGGATGTTTGTTGTGTTATTCAGTAACATGTAACAGGAACAGCATGTGAAAGTCACAATTTTAGGGGTTTTGCCAACCTGTCTCTGAGGTCATCCCAAAAAAGAAGAGATGCTGGTTTCAGATAGGAATGAATTGCTGTGACCAGGTTTCTGAGCACACACAGGCATCCAGTAGAATCTGAAAAACACAGTGAGCAAACTGGGAGATTATGTGCCCTTGATGGTCTGTCACAGGGGTGCATGCTGGGTCCTCCATTCCTTCAACTAACACAAAGATGATGCCTTCATTCATGGACAGTTACAGGTCAAGAGCAAGGTTTCTCCATCATAAGTGATATCCCTTTTGCTGATGTTTGGATAACAGCAGTCCTGGAGGTGGAACAGACAGAAGCAAGGATGAGAAAACCCCCAAATAGGCACAAGTGTGTGGGTGCTGACTTCTGGTCACCCTGAACATCGCTCAAATCACACCAGTGCAGGGCAAGGATCCCATGTCACCCATCTGGGGACAGCCAGCGTGGTTCTGACTGACCAGTGAAACCAGCACGCCTCCAGTCCCTGCTCGTGCCTTCTTGCAGGGCTCCACAGCTCTGTCCTGTTTGCACATGACCCAGCGAAGAGACAGAGGTGGATCTCTGCTTGCAATACTGAACTTTCATCCAGTGCAAAGGGCAGAAGGCTGCTGAACATTTAGATATCTGAGGCTTCCCCTCAAACCTTCAACCTACTAGAGGTAAACATGTGAGGTTCTAAAACGTGCAGCTCTTGATTCACAAGCTGGATGTGGGGGTCAGCTATTGCAATGTGACATGAAGTACAGCAGCGTGTAAAGGTTGCTTTCATTCTATAGTGAAATCAGTACACTTCCTCAAGAACCTATTAGGCAAAATATAGATGATGACATAGTTTAGAAAACTACAATAGAGCACCCACTGCTGTGCCTTAGATCTGCAGCACAGCAATGTAAGTGGGAGACCACTTTGCAGAAAGCAATCTCCATTTACTCTACAAGCACAATTTCAGTCTCACTGGCTGGAAGCTCAAGAATTAGCTAGAGCATCTCCAGGGTGCTTCTGAATCATTCTGAAATCAAAAGTGAGAATAAACTTGGGCAACTCAAACAAAAGGGAAAATGCAGGAGGCAAAAGGACATGGAAAGCTTCCCGAGTCAGCTCAGGCAGCCAAGGCCACATTACAGCTTGCCAAAGCAATGCATCTTCCAAGTACATTCACGTGTACAAGATTCTTCTCATTTATGTTACTTTGTCACAACGATTTTGGCTGAGGAGTCCTTTCAGCCCTGCAGCCCCTTCAGACATATTTGCCAAAGACAATAAGATTGGAAAATGTGAACAAGTTAGCCCTGTAGCTGTACATCATTACACAAATGTGAGGAAAAGACAAGTACAAGATGGTTTTAGAAGAAAACTGAAGTGAAAAAGGTAAATGTGTTGTGACCTTAGATCATATGCCACTGCTCTCTGAAGTAATCTTTACTGAATTCTTCTTTCCAGCTTCTTGATTCCTGTTTTGCTAAAAGTTGGATGTGGCTTACCACTCCTTCCTTCCCACACAGGCCGCTGGATGCAGCCCATCCCCAGCCTGCTGCTGTCACCACAGAGCGTGTGTGTGCTCCCGTGGGCTGTATCCTTGTCTGCAAGCATCACTGAGAAACCGAGGCTAGATGAGAGCAACACAAATTTCCTCTTGACAATAGAAGGGTTTTTTTCTTATTGCGCTCACAGCATTAAGCTGCTCACTAGAATTTCAGAATTAAAACCATTATTATATATCATCAAATGTCTTTTGTATTAGTAGAAGAAAATCGTATAAACAGCTCTTGTCCATGTACAGGGAGGAAGTGCTGTACCAGATCTGTTGAGCTTTGTAGTCTCCTCTTGCCTTTTTTTTTCTGGAAAGGGAGCAAACTGAAACATCACAAAAAAAGTCAGCTACTTCTGGAACTGCTATTGATACTGTACTGCATCTTAAATGTTGCTCTACCAGAAAATTACTTTAACTTTTGTTAAGAATAGACAGCACAGATCTGGCACAGAGTATCGTCATTATTTAATGACTGTAAAATAATGGTCTATTATAGGTATGCTTAAGTGTTGCAAACCATCAGGAAATACGAGAATTTTGACAATACCTTGGAGATAAATGGCTACTAAGCACCTGAGTGCATTTTATTCCACAGAGAGGCTGAAAGTCAAGGAAAGATACTAAGCAACATGTCCTTCCGTAACACAGTTTAGGTATGTTCTGCAAAGGGCACATGCATTTCAGTTCTAGTTGAGGTTCATGTTAAAATGGCCCCGCAGGGGTATTCTTCTTTGGTTCTATCTTATTCAGTTTTTGTAGTAGATAAAATTCCTCTTCACTGAACAAAAGGAAAAAGAAGACATCAAACTTTCCTCCAAGTGAGGTCATCTCACTACTTTAATGGTCAGGTTAATTCTGCTGTACTTCCTCCAGCCCCGCTTCGAGAGGTAGGTAATCTCTTTTTGGAGACAACACCATCTTTGATATAGCTGTGATAATTCTGCAGATGATATTATTCCTGCATTGGTCACACGAGGCACTCCAAGTACTTTAAATAGCTTTGAATTTGTAGGTATTTATTGCCAGAGAATGTGCTCTGGGACACCACAGTGGGAAGAGCAGTGGGAAGAGCAGGGTGGCACAGGCACCCCAGCAGCTGCAGGACCAGCAGAGCTCCCCAGTGCTACATTGGCCCTGCACAGCACCAGGTTTCAGCAGCAGACAGAGACATTGGGGTCCAGGGTTTTAAAGCAGCAATTTCCTGTCATTTTACAACATAAATTGGAGATTGCAGATAGTATTCTGCTTAAATTGTGGATCAGCTCTAAAAAGTGGCATCGTAAACCAGTAGAGTGCAGCCCCATGTTTATTGAGTCTCAGTGGCTTACAAATAAAACAGAACCTGTTTATAAGCTTTTTAAAAACATCCTCTTGCAGCCACTGCAAACTCATCTTAGAAACTGCAAATCAGGCTGAGCTCCTCCTGCCTTGTCCTTCAGCACCTGTAATAAAAGTTAATGGTCCAGCTGTTGGCCTCCCTACTACCTGCCTGCTGTTTATGTCAGCCACAGAAATACAGGAGGTGTAACCAAGGACTGTCACTAGATTTGCAATTGAAACTTATTTTCTATTCATAATAACAACACCCTTATCACCAGAATAAAACCCTGGTTACTCTTACATAATTGTATTGGCTCTATAGCAGGTGTAAATAATGTCGAAACCTTAACTCTGCCATTTAAGTAGGTAAATAAGACTGGAATAGAGGAAAAGGGTCTGCACAGTAAGT
>NC_088609.1:25181164-25216164 GCF_036013475.1 Columba livia | reverse complement strand
TGCCCATGCAGAGAGGGATGTGGCCGTACAGGGTCTTGCTTTGCACGAGCACATAGGACAGGAGCAGCTGTCCCCACAGGGACTCTCCTCTGTGGGGAGGACCCACATCCATCCCAAGGTCCACAGGGCTCCCTCCAAATGCAGCAATGCTCAAAGCACTGTACAGCAGCCTACTGTGCTTGGCCTGTGTTCCCACCACCAAAATTCACTCTCACCTCATTATTATTAAATTTTATATACTTTAAAACAGCCTATTGTAAAGCTTGTCAAAACCCACACACAGCACTACTCCAAATCTTTTAATCTAGTTTTAAACTAATTAATTTTTTTTTTTTTTTAATTCCAGCAGAGCTTACAGCTTCACCCACACCTTTTCTTGCCACTGCACCCACATGGGCTGCACCCCAGAGCCTTTGGCCAACTCAGATGCACCAGCAATGCCCGTGCCAAGCTCATCCTCACTGGGCAGCCCTGAGCAGCCCAAGCCTTCCCCATGCAAAGGGCAGTGCTGCACACACTAACTGGGGATGCATGAAGGAGAGGAGAAAGGGAGCAAACAGGTGGTAGTATGGTGCACAAAAGGAGCCCATGTCATTTATTGTCCTCCCAGATCACTGAGGTGAACAGGAAACCCCAGAATGTGTTGGAAAGCCAGGTCAGGGTTTGTCTTCTGAGTGAAAGAGAAAACAGCAACATGACAGATGTGCTGGTTTTGTGACCTGTCAGGACCACAACAAATTTTTTCTTAAGTGTTCCATTTTCTTTGCCCACACCAGCTCTGCAGCTTATGACTGTATCTTACTTTTTGGAAGTTTCTGAGATTACCATTTCACATCTAGTTAGTAAAATATGGGCTGGAGGGGGAAATTAGTGAAATATTAAACATCACTTACCAAGTATATTCAGCATGGCAGACAACACAAACTGCATAGGATAAAGAAAAATTAAAAAAAAACCCACAACATTCTGAAACAGTGAGGAGATGCTCCTGCCCCTACTGGCGATGGCAGTGTTATGTACAAACATGTACCATTTTGCACTGTGGATTGAACAGAAAAAAATGTTCAGTCCCATAAAAACTCCTTCCCTGAAGCAACTGGGTTCCTCTACGTTTTGCTCAGGTGAAGGCTCCCAGCTATGGTTTAGGACTCTTTCCATACTGGTGACAAAGTGCCCTGTCACCCGCCTCTGGGGCCGCAACTCGCAGCTCCCAGTAGGGGCTCTGTGGTGGATGCTGGTGCTCCTCATTTGTTACTCCTCAGGTGTTGTTGCCTGATTTCTCACCTTATAAAATAGGCTCAGTTTCTATTTACATACGAAGAATAGTTAGTTTACGTCTAGTGCAACACATGGATGCCTCACTAACAATGTTTTAACTTTCTAAACCAAAGTCACTTATGATCACATTGTCAACCCCAATGATTTCTATTTTGATTAAGTTTCCATTTGACTAAATATACAGTTAACATTATTTCTTAAGCAAAATATTTACTGGGGAAAGGCAGATACTGTATATATAAAAGTTTTATTTAAAATTATTAGTTCCAGGTAGCGGTCTACTTATAATCTAAACCTCACTTTTTGGTTAGAGAAACTACAGAGAGTATAAAACGTGGCATAATAAGCTAATCTTCTAAATTGATGTTTCTTTTCTTTTTGCTTACAATAGCATGGATCATCTGAAACATTGCCTGCATAAATGTATCATTTGTCACAAGCTAAAAACTGTCATCATTAAGTTGATTAATCAAATGCTGTTCTAAAAGATGGATTGAAACACAAAATACTCAGCCTAGTGCCATATAATGAAGAGATTAATTTGAGGCACAAGACAACCAATTTAGTATAACTCTATATTCATGCTTTATTTAGAAAGCCATCAATTAGTAACTTTTTCCTTGATGTACTGTTGTGTCTTTCTAAACAATGAGAAGGCGATTTGCTCCAAAGTCAATTTGCTTTCTGTAAACAGAAAGGGTTAGTCAAGCATCTTCTTGCTCTGCAATTCTATAAACAGCAACCTTGACTCAGAGTGCAAAAAGGAAATTAATGATTGGGTAGAATTTACAGTGGAATTGCTCCTCTTAAGTTAGCACTAATTTCCTTTCTATAATGTAATTATAATTCTGGTAGCAGGAGTGACAGAAGGAAAGTCTCAAAAGTGTTTCATGCCTTTATTATCTTGGATCTCTCTCTCCAGGATTAATATGGTCCATACACAGACACAAGCTTCCACCACAAATGAAGTTGCAAAGACACTTAATCAGCTTTTATTGTTTAGGAAAGTGAAAAAAGACAAAACCATATGTCAAGGTACCCTTTCCCGGCCGTTAGTGAAAGTCACGGGACTATGCTGGATTAGAAAGATTCACAGCACCACTGCCTTCCCTTCGCAAACACTTGATATCTCAAGAGCTATTAAAAATCAGCATCCAAAAAAAATACAATCATTTCATCCATCAAACCATTCAACAGTGCTGGGATGGTGCAACGTGTTAATCAGCCACTCCAGAGACCAAATCTATCACGTGGCTGCACACAAAGCCACCAAGGCCACGGTCGCGCTCTGCCAGCCGCCCACCATGTCCCACTTTCTGCTGGCCAAAGCGTGAGGGGCCACCAGCCATGGCACAGCCTGGGGGCTGCCACTGCCCCACGGATAGCAATGCTGTGAGCTAGAAGGCAGCTCGCTGAATCCACATAACCAAAGTGACTCACAGCAGCAGTATTTCATATTTGGAATGGGCCCATGGGTTCCTCATTCTCCAGCCCTGGCAGCTCCCTCCATGACAGGTCACCAGCAGGAGGCAGTGCCGTTCCCCTGCCCATGGGGGATGCTCACACACGAACACACAGATGTGAGCATACACATTCTCTTGGTTATGCTAAACAAGAATTTTTTAAATGTTAACTTATCAAAAATACACTAGAGGAAAAAGAAACAGCGTGGATGTTACCCCCTACTAATGAGGCACTAATGCATAATTATTATAATATACACGCTTCTCTCCACAGAGGAATATTTATAAACACTGAAACAGTCGAGTTTGCACTGGAGTCATATGTACAAATTGGTTTTCTCCTGCAGTTTGTTTTGTGTTCTGTTTGGGTTTTTTGCTGTTGTTGTTTTTTTTTTTTTTTTCTTCTTACTGTAGTGATATTTAATACATTTCCTAAGAGTATATGAAGTCATTTAAAATCCCAGAGAAACCTGGGCCTTTACTACTTACTGCCTTAAATGAGAATATAAAGAGAAAACATAAAATACAGCTAAAGGCCCAGCTGTTATCAAAGTATTCACTTACCCCAGATTTGGTTTCCAAGAGCACATGCTCTAAGAGAGAGTAGCAACGGAGCTGTCAGAGGGAGACCCCACGTGAGCTGTGACTGAAAGGCAGACAAGAGTTAAAAAATCACCTTGATGTCTCCCACTCCTTATTTTCTCTCTCCCATGCACAGAAATTGCTCATGGCAGACACGAGCAAGACCCCCATATGCTGAGCCCCACCAAGGGCACCTCAACAGCTAAAGCCCACTCTGCAGAGGAGGATGGAGTGGGTGGTCTCTGCTCTCCTCTGTGGGGCAGGGGAAGCTGTGGCTGCCTGCCAGGGCACCTAAACACTTCTTCTTGAAGCACAGCCTCACTGTCCCCATCACTCCAGTTACATCAGCCAGACTGGGAACCCTGTAGGTGGTGGGGGCTTCCACTGCAGGTGGAGAAGTGTCCCCTGAGGCTAGGCAGTGCAGGACAGCAGCAAGAGCAACCCAGGATGGTGCCTCACAGCGCATCAGCACCACTGGCCAACCTGCCTGTGTCTGGGTGGAGTTTGGACCCAACTACATGGCAAATTAAAAATAAATTGCCATTAATATTAATATGTTGCTGAAAGATCCCAGTAGAGGACCCAAGTCCCTCCCAGAGCCAGAAGAGTGGAGCTAGCTAGACAGAGAAGGCAGTGTTGCATGCCAATTAAACCTGAATATCAATAAACCACAGTATATTGAAGAAGAGAGATGCCCATCCCACTTGCAGTGTGGCCATCCTTCATACCTTAAATTCATAATGAAGTTCACCATACTAAAAATCAAACTCATTTAACTGAGCTTAGTTCATGTATCATGCTAAATAGTATTTCCTGGAGAAAAGTAACAAGGAGAGTGAAACTAGGGATATAAAAAACCCTTGTGGAAATGTAAAACATTAAACCACTATATATTTTTCTGCTGCCTAGATGTGCTGTACTTCAGGAAACATTCTCCATCACCTTGACAGCATGCTTCCTTTCTGTATACTGAAGTTTATTTACCTGAATTATTAATGCTGCTTTTGTTTGTAGCTATATCTTAATTTTCTTCTTTTCATTCACCTGTCATGATTGTTTTGATTCACATCCCAAGATGATGCACAAAATATTTCCTTTGGAAACACTGTAGTGTCACCAATATTTTTACTCTGTTAACAGATTATTCTGTCTTCACAGTAAAACCAGATCATTTCATTTTTTTCATGAAAACTGTCAATCACTGAGATTATGCTTTAAATGTATTGAGCAGATAAAAGATGGAATTTAAACTACATATCATATGTCAGCAGAGAGCACAGAGTGCCCTGAAAATAGAGAAAGCAAGCAATTCTCTCTTTTAAATCAAAAATATGCCCACAGCAGAAAACCAGGTATCCTCAAACAATTAGTAACATTCATTACAAAGTTATTCTGCATATGATGCTTAGTAATGCAACAGTGCTAGTGTATTATTATTTGTGGAAAGAAACAGAAATAAACCCTGTGGATTTTATTATGCATTCAGTCTTATTTGTTGTTTCTTCTGCCTAGGCTAAGATTCCAGAAGACAGAAAAATATATTTCTGCTTAAGTGTTATTGTCTTATACAATAAAAGTTATAAAAATGAAGGTAAAGGATTGCAGTAATTAAAGAAATGTCAAATGAGTGTCTGCAGATTTTACAGTACAGGGATAGAGGGAAAAAAAGTGGAAAGTTTTGGTGATATTTCTTATCTAAAATGCTTTAAAGTTTCTCTTTGGGGAACAGAGCAGAAAAAGCATTCTGCTTCTTTAAAAGCTACCTGCTAGTCCTTTTTTTCCTTCTGCCCCACCTCCCTTTTCTTTTTTTGTAAAGTATAATGTGTACCAAACTTGTATACAAAACTCAAAAAAATTCTCCTGAACACAGAATATGGCGAGACCGTATGTACAAACAGCCCACAATTTCAAACAGACTAGGCTCATTGCAAAAAAAACTTTTTTTTTTTTTATTTGCCTTTGATTTCTTTCAGAAGGATAAAATGAAAGGGACAGTGATACATATTTTAAGCCCTGTGAATTCACAATGGGGCTTTAGAATAAAGAGGTAAAAACCTTTGAACTAAACAAAGGTCCATCATGGTGCACTTCTTTTTCACAAGCACCTTATAAAGGAAATTATGCCAGCGAGAGGGCCCAGCTGGCTTTTGCCACTACACCTCTCCAGCACAACACCCCAGCATCCTTCCCAGCCCCTATCAACCTCCTGTATGCCATGTCATTGACTCCTCTTGGACTTGAGCTCTTATCTCATAGAGCTGGTTTATAGTCGAATGCCCTGTGAAAGTATCCACTCATGAGCTTACATCTGAGTGTCTCTTTGTACTAAGCAAAGCCTGTAGTCTAGCAGGCTGCATTAACTTGATTAAAGTGGGACCATACACAGTTACTTAGGCTCTTACTTTGCTCTTAGATTAAAGACAAGAAAGCCTCCTTCTCTCAAGGTTTTTCCGCAAAACTGCAACTTTCAAAAGGGTCAGCAAAAGACAAAGACTCTTATAACAGAAGGAAAGAGGCTTTTATAACAAATGATTTCTAATTGCTCCTTTGTTCCAAAAGGACAGCAGTTATACCAGCTGAAACACAACAAGCCATCAGCATTTCTTGATGGAAGCTTGTATGCAGGGCTGCAAAGAAAGAGCTTTCTCTGAGTTCCAATAATTTCAAAAACATTTTTTCCTTGTAAATAACACCTTATTTAATCCACTTAAACCCAGAAGAGAAGCACGTATGACTGGCTGTGTATAATAGTCTACTTCCACTAGCGGGCTGTAGATCTGCCTGTGCATTCCTTCCATTTCATCTCTAAGGAGCAGGATGGGGAAAGTGCTCTGCCATGGGGTTTGCCTCCATGTGTGACATCTTATATTCCTTACCAAATACATTCTAATGAGAGAATCAGTGGGCTAGATTCTGATCTAATACCATAGACTGGATTATTTCAATTTTACAACTGTGCAAGGGTATGAACAACCACAAGAACCAGGTTCACATTTGCAGCAGTTAACTGTTAAAAACACTACCAGCTTTGAAAAAAACAATCACTTTCCATGCTTAGCTGCTAACTTTAGTAATACTTCTGCAAAATGGAGTTACATGCTTTTTGGGCATAGTCTGCTCATTAGCAAAGAGTAGTAATCTTAGATCTTCCGTAAAACCCAGTGTGCAAACATGCATCTATATCTGTGCATGAATGCACACAAATGAATCTGCTTATTTCTAGGCAAGGCTCAAAGTTCCTTCAGCTACCATAGCTGTGCCAGACACTCAGCTGCAACTCGGGCCACCACACTCTCTGCACGACTCTGGCTACCAGCTGGGCTTGGCAAGTGCGCTGCTCTCCCTGCGGGTGCAAGCAGCAGCCATGAGTCTGAGACAATTGCTACAGCACTGGGGATCAGTTTCAGGTCCCAGTCTGATGTTTTGAGCTGTATGTGGATAATACGGACAGGAGGGAAAAAGGATATCTTGGTGGTGCACAGCCTGGGATGTGCAGAGAGAGGAAGCATGTCGCCGGTGCCATGCTCATCAGGAAGAGGCTGCACCTCACAGGATTCAGGTGAGGATCTCTGGAGATGGGGGTACAACTCTCACATATTTTTAGTTACAGCATCATCAGGGATATTTCAAAATGTAGGTAGATGCAGGAGGACACATTGGCCCTGATGTCCTTTGAAGACCCCAAGTACCTGGGACTTAAAGATGCATTTGTTTTAAGACCTTGATGGAGGCAAACCCAGCAGAAGGCCTCTTTCTTACCACTACAGCATGAGGCCATCTTCTTCCAGGCTTGGTCAGCTCTCTGCTTGGCACATCTTTGTGGCAGACTGTCTCTGTCTGCAAGTGCCAAAAGGTGCTACCATAACGCCAGAGCACCCTTCCTTCATCAAGTGGAAGGAATAATCTTCATAACACAGTCACTCTTCCTGCTCTGCTCCTCCTGGAGGAGACCCTGGCACCCCTGCCCTCTGTCTGGCCAGCATAGCAGCCTCCTTCCCTCCAGAGAAAGACAAGGTGACTTTTGGGGCAGGAGATATGTGGCTCTACCATAAAGCGCTGTGGACACTTTGTTACAATAGGAATAATAATTACTGGTGGAATATAACATTAACAATGCAGCGATGAAAGAGCTAACGGCATTTCTCTGGAAAAAAAAAAATATATATATATATAAAAAAAGCAAACAGAAAACTATTTTCCCCTTGGAAAAATACAGAACATTGATTACTCTTAAAGGGACCCTCTCAACTTCCCTTTGAGGACTCCCATTGATCTCAGCTCTGTTTTCCCTCCCAGGCAAAAAAGATAAGTATTCTCTTGACATTCTCCTTTCTTCAGCAAACTGGGCTAACACAGAGATTTTTATTTCAAATATACATGTAGCTATGATGTACCCTGGACTCAGCTGATGCCCCTCTGCACAGGTATGATGGCACTTTGAGCAGTAGCCTTTCTTTCTATCGAGCTATGCAGAGAGAATGATGATGGCAGTACTCCCTTTGCTATGTACAGGGCTTCCGCATGTGACCAAGAGCCTGTGTACACTCAGAGAGAGCATAAAAGTGAAACTGATTTGGGGAAATTAGTTCAGATGGCATCTACTCCTTGGGATCTCTAAGGTTGAGGGCAGTAAGGATGCAGATTGAGGTCCAAATTGCCCATGAGACACACATACAGATCACAATATTGTTAAAATCAGAGACTTATTTGACAGGAAAGAAAATACAGGAAGGGGAATGTACAGATTTACATATTTTGTCATAGGGTTCTTTAGAAACAGTTGCTGGTAAAACAGGTATTCTACCACAAACTTAAAGTCATATCTCTAGTCAGACTTTTGTTACTTTATCAACTCCCAATTTCATCACACAGGGACTGTATCCCCAGGAGTTCCTCTGACAAAAGGGCCCCACATTAGCAGGATGATTAAACACTTACAACTTCAGGAAACTTACAGCAGTGGTGACTGACTAAAGATAAACATTTCTGAGAGCACCAGGAAAAGCATAAGAAAGCATGAGAGGGTGCATGAGAGAAAGAGAGCTTCAGTTTCTCATACGAGTAATGGGAAGGCAGTTCTGTGGTGAGTGGAGTCAAGGTCTCCATTGCCAGGCTTGAACCTGCTTGTTTTCCTTCCTTTCTTCTTTCAGTTTCCTTCTCGCTATGTGCAGACCCCATAGTTCTCTGGAAGACCTACACTGATTCTTATGGAGTCTTTTTAGATGTACATGTGCTAACAAAAACAGGGCTCTTAACTAAAAGCACTGTTTGGGACAGTACCAGCATAAAATATGTTTTCTGTTAATGCTGGGCTGAGCCAGGGGAACTGTAGGTGGCTTCTCCCACAAACACAAGGGAGGTGCCAGAGAATCATTACCTAGAACATCCCACCCAGAGAAGGACCATCAAGAGCTACCAGCCCTTCACAGCTTTCTAGAATTGTCCACACAGGGAGAGTGTATCATCATACCTAGAAGGCAAACTTCACAGCAGTGCATTCCCCTCTCCGTACCAACTACAGGCATTGCAATCCCTGAGGCAACAAGGGACAGTAGCAGGTGGATTCAGGAGCATTTAAGACTGACTGCTGATCAAACCCATCTATCTTCTCTAATTGTTAACAGCTCCCACATGGCTCACCCAAGGCACCCTGGGTAAACTTACTGTTTAACCCTTGCAGCTTCACATCAGACCTTCTGCTCCAGCAGCATGGCTATGAGTCAGTGGGTTGTCTGTGTGCAAATGGGGAGCTCTGTTATACCTTCCCTGTGAGAAAAGCTGAAATGGGGCTTCTGGGCTGATGGCAGGGTGGTCTGGTCAGGGACATTAAAGCCTATTGCTGCCCCCAGGGCCCTGACTTGAGCCTGCCTTGGTTTAAGGGTCCCACCCTGACAGCACACCAGCCCTCCCAGTGAGCAGTGTGGAGCTTCAGTGTTCTAAGTCTCTTTTCCAGCCTTCTGCAAAGCCTTCAACTTAGTACCTGGAGCAAATAATATGTGCACATGGACCCACACAAATGCACCAGCCAGAGCCCTTCTCCAGACCCCTGAAGTCCCTGGTTAAGAATGAGTTGACAGTTGCAAGGACCCCTAGCCTTCCTCCTCCCAGAGGTGTCACTTCCAACCAGCCTGCCCACCATGGCCAGGAGGTGCAGCCAGCCCCCTCTGCTGGGTTGCCCCACCACACGCCTGGAAACAGCCACCATCATCCAAGAGCTCCAGCAACACCCTGGAGCTGGGGAAGAGGCTCCTTCATCCAAGAGGCCCATGGGAAGTCTGTGCACAGAGCTGGAGGATGAGTTGGGCTGGAAAGTGCCACTGGAGATCATCTGGACCAATCCCACCCAGAGCAGGGCCAGTCGAGGTCCTGCTACTCCTCCTGCAGGACTTCTCCTGATCCCACTATCACTGAAGCTCAGCCAGCACTTCACAAGGGAAAAACAAAACAAAAACCCCAACCTTTTCATAGCTGCATAATTCACCTGTTTATTTTGGTTTTCACACCTTCCTGCCTAAATTTGCTGTGAAGGCAGCAGAGCTGGTACACAGCATATTAGTGAAGTGGGTGCCCAGGTTTTATTTTAGTCTGAAAGCAAAGTGATGATATACACATATGTGTAATGTAGCACGAAGGCACGTTTACTGAAGCATGTCATCATGATGCTCCAGTTAAAAAAAAATAACAAGCAACAAATCTGTTTCATCCCCAGCCATACATTAGAAACCATATCTGGCTGCTATTTAGATCATGACCAGAGCAACACTTTTGGGTAAATGTAGATTTGCATTACAGTCCTCTGGTGCGTCTCCACAGCAGTAGATGGCCAGGGATTAAAAACTCTCTGTGTGCACATGTTTAGATGTGCATTATGTGTGTATGTATATATGTGTGTGTGAGAGCATGCTCGGTACAGGCTTTAAATGCGATTTTCTAACATTTCTTTAAAATTGCCTTCATTTGCAGTCACTGAGAATGAGGTTTCAGCAGCAAACACTGAGAGAGGGAAGCTGTTCCTCAACAGACACTCACATAAATATGTTACTTTAAAAAGAAAAAAAACCCGACCCTTTCCATCTCTACCAGTGAAATGGCTACAAATGGGCTGCCATTAACTTTTGTTACTTGAGTAGGTGCCTGTAAAGGGCCAGGTGGTGTTTATGCAGATGAATGAGCATGTTACAATGTGTTCTTCCTTTTGGATAAAACATTAGCGTATCAGATGTGACAAATCAGATGTTCATCTTCCGCACTTCTGCATTATTTTACATTGAGAATTAGATAATGTGCTGGCTTAGCTTTTTACTTCGCCTTTTTTTTTCCCCTTCTTCTTCTTGAGAATAATTTTATACATAAAGTTCTCCCAACACTCTGCATAATCATAGTCTCACCGTATGTCTAACCAGCGAGGTATTATGGTAATTGTGTATTTCCAGGTAGCGGCCTTCACATTAGATAGAAGTATACATTGTTTAACACACTGCATAATTATCCTGAAATGGAAATAATGCACATGCATGTTCAATTTTTTTTTAAATTCTGTTTCCCTACCAGAGCAACAGATTATTCTTGTGTCTCCAGCAGCAGCGGAAAGATAAATATTAGAATGTCTTACAACCAGAGGTATGCAAATAATTGAATGCTCAGCTCGGTGGCTAAACTAGAAAAATAACCTTTCATTTTGAGCTGACAAAAAAAAAAAAAGGTATTTTGATTTTCATAACAAGAAGAAACAAATCATATTTTGTGCCTGTGACTGGTTTAGTTGTACTTAGTCACATTTGGTGCCAAAACATGACCCTTAGATTTAAAAAATGAGAACATTTAACTTAAAAAAAAAAAAAAAGTCAAAGCTGTTTTATCATTTCATCTGCTCTTGTCTATCTGAAGCCATTTGAAGATTTCCATTTCGATCATCAGAAAGTGGCATTTTTAATGAGCAGATTATGTGCCTGAGATATTTCACCTCAGTTTGATTCAAATGTTCAACATTAATTTGGAGTTTCTCTGACAACTGGACCACAACTGCCCTTCCATTTCTACATTATTTCTTTACACTGTCAAATCAGGACAGTTTTCCACTTTGAGGAGGCTGAATATGTTCAGCAAATGGCATAGTCATGACACATATGCCCTGTATATTTTGGCATTAATTGTCCTCAAAGAATTAATCTCTGCATGGTTACTTTGAACTGGTCTTGAGCCCTGTGTAGACCTAATTCTTTTCTTTACCAGAAACACAGATCAGTCTAGGAAGAAGACTACAGATCCATGTTTCCTTGCACTGGAGAAGGACCACAGCAGTGCCCAGCACAGGTTAAATCCAGGCACATCCCAGGTGTGAGGCCAAATCCATCCCACAGAAATTCAGTTGCTGGACCATTATTTCTATAGAACCAACAAACTGGCGGTTCATAGCATTAAAAATACAAATTATGAGTAGAAGACCACGTGTCTAAGGGCTCAGTGGGCCCCATGGTTGCAGAAAGGCTTTGCTGCATGGGGGTTTCCCCAGCACTGCTGTGGAAGGTGGGCACTGGTGGGACATCGCGGGGAGGCCAGTTGTGCGGGGTCTGCCAGAGAAAGGTAGACCAGGATCTCCTTGCACTGCAGGGTGGCTCCCCTGGCAGAGAGCTGAGCCCCTCCAGGGGCTGACAGTGCCTCAGCTGGCTCAGGGTCCAGCTTAACCTCAGAGCAAGCCAGTCACAGGATTGAAAAAACTCTATCAGGACAAGGTACTTCTTTTTTCACTATTAAATAGTTGCATTTATAGCTTGCCGAGCTTCATTCTACTTGAGTGACACCAACAGCATACACAACTGCTCCAGTTAAATGCACAGCTCATTTCTGTCTACATCTTGTAGGCAACATGTTCAAATGTACTCACAATCAAGGCCGCAAAAGAATTTCTTATCATCAAAGACAGCAGCTTTAGTTCTCGTAATTGTGTTGTTTTGTCCAAGGCTGAAAGGATACAACGATGCAGCTGGGGGACAGCAGACGCAGTACCTGTGTGGTCTCACTGTCATGTGTCATACAGGCATCTCAGTGTAAGCACTGCACAAGGCCCCGTAAGGACAGCCTAAATTTACCTTCTGGTTGCAGAAGAGTAGCAACATGCCTGTAGTGAGCATTCACTCCCATCATCCCGAAGACCATGAGCTATAAGCTGGTCCCCAGTTTGGTCACCACAATCTCAGAAGCTGGTATTGTCCAGTTCACAAATTGAAGCTGTAAACTCCAATTTAGGGATGCTTTTCAGCAGCAGATGCAAATTTTCAACCAAGTAAGGATGTCACTCTCAATCTCCCAGTCTCCCTGGTACGTTGAGAGCAAGGAGGTGTGTGCTTTGCTCTGGGATGGGGGCAAGCACAGGAGCGTCTGCGCAGCAGCAGGCTGGGGGATGTACCTGCAGTGCCCCAGCTCTACCTCCTCATATCAGGGAGGCTGCACAGGCCAGCACATGGACAGGTAGCCAGGACACACTTCTTTGTTCTCTCCAAAGGTGACCTTCACAGCTCAAGGACCTTGTAGAAGTTGTTACACCTGCTTGACACCCACACACATTGACGGGGCAAGGACAGGAGCACCACCCTTGGGTGGACATTGCTTCCACAGCCTCCATCTGTCTGGGCTGCACATTTTCCCACTGCCTGCCTTCTCCTGGGATTAGTAAGAGAAGGCCTTGCAGGTCCACTGCTTCCTGATCTACCCCTGTCCCCCACATCCGACTTAAATAAACACAGGAGGAAACACTCATGCAGTGTCTTTTTCCAGAGAAGATCTTCCAAGTATTTCAGTACTCCCCAGCTAAGATTCCCCTTGGGAAAGGAGGTCACTGTGTTTTGTGAGAGGTTCATCAGTACCAATGACCTCCTTATCTCTAGGAACATGCCCAGAACGTACCCCAGGACAAGTGTGTTGTCAACCCTTGCCCCCACAAAAAACTGTTTCCAGCAAAAATCAGCCTCACCAACACAGATATTATTTGCTGTTTAGGGAATCTTATTGCAAAAGATTAATAGCTGTTTTACTCTTCACACAGAATTGCCACGCTGGGGGCAAGGAGCTTTTTTTCCCCATTTCCTGTGACCCCAGTAGCAGCAGCGGCACCCTGTTTACAACTTACCTAAGGAAAATGCTGCTGGGGAAAATATAGCTAACAAAACATCCATCCTTTTATCTTCCTGTACATCATCCTGTTGGTTTTATTTAAAAAATAAAAAATAAAAAATCAAACAATAAGAGTTACCAATCCCCCTCCACAACTTACTCAGATTTGGTTTAACACTGCAGGTCTGAGCATGTATAACTCTGATTTCTGCTAACTGGTCTCAGCCTAGTATTTTCACACCTTTTTTGTACTAAATGCTTACAACTGGTCACTCCACTAGAAACTGTCACCAGGACACCTTTATTTAGAATTTGAACAACACAAAAAGCAGCAGAAATGAATCTCAAAATAATAATCTTTTCTTGTTTGCGTTGTAATAAATTCCTGCAAATACATCCCATTATCTTTTTATACAATTAAATACATAATGTCTAACCGTTAAGGTATCAGCCCAGCTGGGTACAGATGCACTCCACTGCCAGTCTGAACAGATCTCGGCTGTCTTTTAATAATTACCCGAATAAAAGAAAAATAATGAAGTGCTGTAGATTGCTCATCCAAACTGGTAAAAAGCTGTTTGCAAAGGATAACTACAAGGGGAGTGAGACACCGGGCTTTGCTAATAAATAATTCTCAGAAATATCAGCTCTCAATTTACTACTTGTACACAATGGGCCAGTCGAAACTTGCAGGATGAGCCAATTTGCCACAGCTCTTGTTTTGAGTCTTTGTGAAGCTGCTGCGCAAGCACAGTGGGGGCTGCTTGCATCTATCCCTGGAGTCAATCAGTGGGCCTTTGTTTCCCGCTGGTCAAAAATATCAGGTGGCTTTGAGAGTCTAATTATCAATGAAAAATTAAGTTCAGTACAGGAACATGGCCAGGAATTGCCCCCTGCCTTCTGCCCTCATTCATAGGGTGTGAGTATCAGGATATTTGTTATAATTCAAAATGTATTCAAGCCAAATTGGGAACTTCAGGGGTGGGAAAGACACTAACCAAAACGTGAAAACAGGAATCAAGAGCCCCACTGGCAAATCAGCAAATTTCTCCTTCCGCTCCCTTAGCAAATGGGGTGTGCAGCCCTAATTGCGCAAAGTGCTTTCTCAGAAGTGTTGCCCGTCAGGGATTTCTCATTAGGAATTGTTAAACCGAGTTTATACCTGGGTTTCTCCACAGTTTCCTGGCCTTGGGGAAGTTTGTAAGTTGAATAAACTATCAAACGAGGTCTGGCTCTCACAGGAACGGACCAGGCAGAAGCAGAGACATCTGCCAGGGCACAGAGATGAAAGCCCCTAGAAGAGGCATGGTCTGAAGAGAGAGCGAGCACTGGCTAGCTGGTCACCAGCACCTCTTGCTCAGAGACACCCTTTCAGCATCACAGATCACAGAAACAAGAAGCTAACACAAAACAATCTCTGGCTGAGACATTATGAGTGCAGACGCAGCAGAATCAATCCACAATGGTCAGATAAAGGTGCAATGTCCGTCCACCTCCCATTCAACATGCAGAGACAAACCAGGCATCTCAAACGCTTGCCATAGAGCAGGTCGGGGCTCTTGCTTACATCAGCCTTTCATCCCTGTGCTAGCAGTCAACCAAGAAAATACAGCCCTGAACACTGCAGACAACAGCACGTTTCTTTACCTGTTGATCATTTTCTGACAATCAATGCTCATAATTTCTCACATGGCTGTGAATCTGCTGCCCAACAGGACAATAACTGCTGAAGCAGAGAGGAAAGCATGACAAAGACATGCAGTAGCTAATTGAAGGCAGCAGGTCTGCTGATTCACTTCCCCATTGCTGTTTTTGCTTTTGAACACAAGTATAAAATGCAGCCACCCCCCAGGTCACAGGTGAGCAACCACTTGGGCAGCTGTCCTCACCCACAGACTTGAGGGGCTGTGCACAGCTCAGGGAAGGATCCCCCCCAAAGCCACTTCCACCAACACCAAATCACTGAACTTGGCTTCCTCTGTCCATAGTTATTCTAGGCAAATGTTGAGTTGTACCTAAAAAACTGAGCACACATGATTCACAGGCAAGTAGTGCTTCTGTTCATGTACGTATTGTATGTCCCACATCTTTTTTATTACAAAATGTTTGGTTTTGCTTAAGAAAACTGATGTATCAGGAGAGAAGGGTCCTGGGACAGAGTGACTTACAAGAGAAAACAGCAGAAGAAACAGAGACATGCTGCTAGTGAGCTGGTACAAGCATGGTTGTCACAAAGTCTTGTAACTCTTGAGGTTCTTAAGCTGTATTTGCAACAGCACAGCAAGGAACTCTGCCAGGAACCTTCAGGTGGCTAAAAACCTCTGGCAGAGCAATTTTTCACCCCCCAGCAAGTGCAAGGTAAAAGGGATCATAACTGTTCCTCAATGCAAGAGAAGGAGATGTATCTGCACCACTCACTTCATATGCAACTATGATAAATAGGTCTTGATTAGCATCCTGTCTGGGCACTGGACACCCTTGTCCTCTCTGTGCCCAGGAAGACTCTCATTTTCTGAAAAAAAAAAGAAAATTCTTAAGCCTTCCTAGTTATGCGCCTGGAAATTAACTTCCAGCTGTTCCATCCCCAACACACAAGACGAAATACGGCAACTGATCAGAGCTGTCTGTCCTGAGAGCTTTTGTAAAAGGAACAAATCAAAAGGAGATCATTGGCCACCCAGGCACCAAGCAGAGCAACCATCTCCAGAGCAGACTTTTGTCTAGCAAAATACACTGCATTCATATTATTTTTGATTGGCCACAGGCTGGGACACTAATTTTTGTTCTAGCGTAAAGGCCTTGGAGGCTACACAATAAACACACAGCGGATCAGAGCTCTGAAAGTGTAGAAGTGGATGGACAGAGGGTGGTTTGTCCTTCCAGGTTTAATTACAGCTCCCAGTTGCCTCACTTCTCACTGGGAGCTCAGTGGCAAATGTGAAAGGCCTTCTGCAATGCGTGAAAACCTTGTCCTATAGACTGTGTTCACACACTGCTGTCACGGGGGCTGTTCTGCAATTAAAGGGTATCCACACGAGTAAGGGATGGTGAGTGTACAGAAGCATTTGCGGCATCAGCTCCAAAGTTGGCTCCTGCCCCGGCAGGGTCTGCTGACGCCTCATCCCCCTGTGCACACTTTCCACCCCAGCAGCTCTGCTCAGGAATTGCAGCTTTGGCTTCAGCAGGCAAACTTGGCCAGATAAACACAGATAAAGTTGTCCTTACAGGAGGTTAAAAGGTATTAGAAAAATGTTTTAAATAAATGCATTTTAAGTTTTTCGTCCTTTCTGCCATAATGACTGGAACACCCCAAGATAGTTTTAAACGCTGTTTAAGGTTGCATCATACATTTTACACCATAAATTATTAAATGACTTAATGGACAATGCATTAGAAGAAAAACAGGCAAATTACAGAATAATTTAACTGTTGCAAAGAAACAGAGCAACTTGCAGGACGTAAAACACTCTATTTTGACACAGAATGCCTGAAGCTAAAGCAATTAAGGCTGCAAAATATTGCCGGCTGACATGATGTGTATGTAAATTTGTCATTCATTGGCGAGGGTTTGTAACAATCACAAGTAATGTGCACAATAAAACAACCGTGTGGTATAAAAGGCTTTCTGCTAAGAATACTCGGAAAATGGGGGTTATGGATCATTTAAGCATATCATCATCATTATACATGTAGCAGTTGTTTATGACAAAAAACACCTCTCCAATACTGGTAGCTCAAACAATGGTAGCCCTTCAAAATATTATTTACCATTATTTGTGTGCAGGATCATGAAGGAAATATTCTTAAGTTCCTTTTAAGAGTTACTGTGAGCTTTTCAACAGAGATTCAAATTCCAGTGAATCAACCCCTCCAGGCTAGTTTAAAAAAGCTCACAAACTCCTCACACTTTGCCAGGAAACCTAGTAAAGAAAGAGATGCCTGAAAGATGCCAATGCTTATACAATCAAGTCAGTAATTTATGTAAAACTGAAACCAATAAAAGAGGTGATGAGACCTTTTGAGCCCCCATCAAAAAGCAGTAGATTTAACTATCGATCTTTCTGATCTGCACATCTCTGCAAGCTGTCTGACTCAAGAGCAAGGGAAGGCCTGCCATGCCAATGATGAGCCTGACTTTTTGGGTGCCCACTCTCCTCCCCAGAGGTGGTGGGAAGCAGGAGCTGCTTATTCACTGAGGTCTTTGTAACACAGCAGGGAACACCTCCTGCCCAGGTATAACAGCTTCTGCTATGGCCTCTACAGAACAAAAGAATTTTGAAATGCAATCCTGGGGAGCCTGGGCTCAATCTCAAGCCCTTTATTACATGAAGAAGGGAAAAAACCCAAACAGAAGGCAGAGGAGCTGCCCTAAGCCATCGCCTAAGCCATCCATCCTGAGTCCCAGAGGTGCTGCTGCTTTCCAGCCCTCCCCACCACTGGGCCCAACCACACCACCAGCCCTAGCCAGGGCACAAGCTCCTGGGCTGCCTCAGACACACTTGCACACTCCAGTCCATGACACAGAGACTGGGCAGTGAGGGCAACCAGTAGCTTAAAACTGCAGGACACAGACCTGGACAAAACCAAACACAAAGCCCCAAGTAAGGAGCCCTGGCTTTCTGTACAGGGGTGATGGGTCCCTGGAGGTGGTGGGGTCTCCCATTTTGGCCCATTTGGCCCTGGTGTTCAGAGCATAACCTGCCAGCACAGCCGGTTCTGCCAGTCCAGCTCCATCTCCCAGCCAGACCAGGGCTCCTTGGCAACAGGAGGCTGCCGAGAGCAAACCCTTCTCCAGACAAACCTTCCTACACATCTCTGCAAAGCTACCCCAGATGACATTCTTCCTTCTGGTGCCTCATCCTGTCATGTGATCTAGCTCTGCCCCAAAGGCACCTCTTTGTGAACAGGGAGGACAAAACCAGTTTTCCTGTAAACCCCTTGTCCCAGGGTAGTTTATCTCAACAGCTGATGGGTGAGATTACTGACCAGCAACAGTCCTGGACATGGGAGGACCGTGAGTGAGGTCTTGTCATAAATGTCAGGAGGTCTCAGGGGCACAGGCAGTTCAGTTCCCAGTGACACCTTGGCCTCCACCAGCATCCCCCAGCCCACATAAAGAAACTCCCCAAACTGCCACACACCACCTCTAGACCTTCATCAGCTTTTGTTTTTCCCAGTGATTTTGCTGTTGAGGTGAATTAAGCTGTCTCCACTCTAGACACAATTTAAGAGACACTTTGGACACTTTGCCTTAGAAAGGGACCAAGTTAATGTTTTAAATTTCTGTTCTAGGCCACATTTCAGGAAATCATTCAAAAGAATACAACAAGCCTTCACTGGAGTGAAACATGAGATTTGCCCAAGATAAGACTTTAACACCACATCTATTGTGTCTTTAAACACTCCATTTATGGGATACAGAAAAGGAGCGGATACCTCTAAGTGTCATGTTTTGTGACAGGCAAGAGCAAGACAAGAACCCACGCAGGATGTCCCCCTTTCCATACACCACACCCCAACAAACACATCTCACTAACGACAGTGGTGACACAGCTGTGTCACAGAAGGAATTTGGGGCAACGGAATTCCACCATGGTGGCTGCAAGCAGAGGCTGAAGTCAGCACCTCCTGCATTCCCACCAAAACGCCAGGTTCAGCAGTACACCCACTCAGGACTAACCTCTTTTTCTGGGGCCCTGAGCCACTGTCATTAGAAAATCAGCGTTTCCAGTTGCCGTGCCGGCACCAGGGCAGCTCCTGGCCAGCGGTGATGTTGTAGTGGTACCTTGACGCCTTGTCTGTTTTCCACCCAATGTCCTCACTCATTTCTATCAAGTCTCTCTCTTGTAGGTTGATGCCAAAGGGTAGGAGAAGAGGGTGCAGGAAAAGGGCGAATTTTAAAACATCTCTCCTTATAAATAGAATAGGTTATGCATGTCTCTCTGAAGTACAGTATTAATCCCAATTGTGCCATAAAATATATATGACTCACTTGAGCCTTGTTCTCTGGTGAATTATGAACTATTATATCACTCATGGGATAAGTATTATGTCTCTTAAGAGACTATCACCTTTCCTCTATTTTATAATATAAAACTTCATTGAAACCTGCCGTGCCTGATATAAGCAACTTCTTGTGATACACATTAAATCTTTTCCTTTTACAGCTTCTTTTGCTTAGCTGATATTCACATCAGGGTGAGTTCTTTCAGATGTAGCATAAGCATAAATTAGTATGTAAGAGAAGTAGTCGTTTAGCAGAGTTTTTCCTTTAATAAATCTGGTGATATTTATATTTCATCACAGAGCAGAAAGATTTTTTTTACACATTTAAAGATTTATTCCTGTAGTAAGTATCCAATTAATAGGGCTTTAGCATGCAGACAGGATTTGTATTTATGTTGAAGAAAATGTGTTCTCATTATACTTTTATTCTCATGTTAGATTTATTGTGGGTTCCGTTATAATTTATTTTAGTAGCTCCATTTTCTAATTCTTTATATTTACATGTCTTTTCCAACAAAAATAATAATACATAAATAATACCTGACAAGATTTGCAGATTTTCTCTATTTGTATGCTCTAATTCTCTGAGCATCTTGGAATGGAAATGCTGTGAACTACAAAGGAAATCTCTATGTGATCTCTATTACATGGAAAATTATCATTTTTATATCCTCTTCACTCTGCCAAGTTCTTTCCAAGTTCCAGTTTCCAATGTATGAAAGTAGGCAAGAAATGGTGGCAAAGCCAAACACAATGGCACTTTCTAAGTATGAATACTCACTACTTACATTTTCCATGTGCTGCTGTAATTAGCGGTGTCAAAGGACAGCCTGCTGCATTGCAGCAGAGAGCTCTTTCCTATTTACTGTCACATGTATTTTTTCATAGGCTTTTTGTCTTGCTGGCGTGGGGTTTATGATAACACAGTTTTACCACTGCTGTTCTGCAAACCATGGCTGAGAATGATGTTTGGCCACTCAAGCTTTACCCAGTCCTTATCCCAGCCTGCTTGGCTTTCTGCTGGTGTGCAGTGGGATGGGGGTTTGAAGCTATAGGGAGATCAGCCTCACCAGTCACCCACCAACATTTCAAACATGGGAAGATCTTATGCTCAGCAAGTGTTTCCACACACGCTGCACCTCTAAGAAAAAGGTGCCTACCAAGTGCCAGACAGTAACTTTCCTGGGTTTGTGCAGTGTAAGACAGGTTTCTCATGCAGGCCATCCCAGAGCTTTAGCTCCAGCACTAACCCCAGCAGGTCTGACCCTGCCGGCAGCCAAGCAGGGCACAGCATTTGCCTGGAGAAGCCAGCTGAGTTACACTGCGGTCGTAACACTATACATAAGAGCCAAATCTGGCCAAGTGCTGTTGCAGTAGATGTTGCTTTCATTTTGCAGTGTACCCTCTGCTGGGAAAAAAAAAATGACTTTGTGTTAGATATCACATCTAATTATTCCTGTTGGGCTGGCCCAGAGAAATGTCAACAGTGCATTGTAAGTGCTAATTGGGGTGTCCATGCTCTGCAGTAGATTTGGGATACAACACCCAAGACTGGAGAGGTTAAGCATGTTTTAGAATACTGTACTGTAATGAGCTTAGTCTCCATGGAAGACGCACAGCTTTGCTGCGTACACTTCGTGCTGCATTGCTCAAGCCACACACCAGCACACCAGGGCTGGCTAAAGCAGGCTGCCCGTGGCCACCACCAGCCACCAGGAGCAGGGATCAGTCTTCCCAGGACATGCTCTTGAGCACTCAGAAAAGAGAGTGAGGTGAAGAGTGAAGGAAAGGAGAGGGAAAGGAGAAAGGGGGGAAAGGGAGAGAAAAAAAACAAAAGACTTCTAGAGAGTGAAATAAATAAAAAACCACCAGCATGCTTATCTTGCATCCCTCTGTTTCAGGCAGAAAACCTCACTGATCTATTAAGCTTACGTGAAGTAATATGGGTTGAAGTGTCAGTGCCTATACCCGGGCTCCATTGCAGACACATGCTTTGCTGCTTTTCTCCAATAGACCCCTCTATGCTTCTGATTAAATATTAATCCAGCCTTACTTCACAACTTCTAAAGCAAAAAAACTTACATTACTTTAATATAGGGACAATGACAGTACTTGAACCCACAGGACACAGCCAAATCACTAGTGGCAAATCCCCAAGACAGGCTTTTTGGCAGCCTTCATTTTCCAGTTGCTCGGTCCTGCTTTAAAGCACCAGTCCAAGGGATGCTGCACACTTTCTGTTCACAGTGCTGGGGTAGTGGAGTGTCTGCCGTGACATCACATCTTTCTACACACTCAAGCACTGAAACATTTTTATGGGGCAGCCCTGAAAACTTTCAGGATTTATTTCTTGTTTCATTTTCACACAATTACAACAAAAGTATTCAAAGCTACACCATGACTGCTAGTCTGTCAGTCTATAAATCTACTAGGAAGCTACTCCATGCCCTTTTGTGCCGTTCCTCTGCTTCTCAGTGCATTTTGCCACTCATGTGGGCAATGTTGCATCAGGTCAGTATTCTGCTTTAAACAAACCTGTGTGTACCACTGCAGCCTTTTCATCTCTCATAGGAGAGAGAGAGCCTTACAACAGGGTCTTACTCAATGAAAACAGGGTTCAAACCCAGAATGCTGCACTTGTTCAGACATTGAGACAGGAATATTAAAAGCAAATCTGAAATACTATTGTAAGGACAAAGACGAGGCCTCAGAGGTGTTCTCTGTTTCACACAATCCTGCCATAATTATTCCCCTGTATGCTAATGCAGAACAGGTAGGCAATTATTCCCGAGCTTGCTTCACATTACTTGTTCTTCCTGACCTCGGATTAAAACATAACAGTGTCAGAATCCACATAAAATATAGGGCAAAACCTCGCAGATGAGCTCTCAACAAAGGGTTGTGCTGCCTCTCAGGACAAGGTCTGTGGAGGACAATGCAGGAAAGGTGCCATTTCAGAAAGCTCTCCGGGCCATGGGCTGTATCCTTCTGGAGGGGAAGGCATATGAGAAGCTGTGTTTCTACTGTGTGTATTCAAACAATGAGGTGAGGCTGCTCGCTGAGGGACAACTCACTAAGTCCAGGATTTGTTCTCAGCAGTGGCATTCTGAGGTTATTCACCTGGGGAATCCTCTTTTTTAGGACAGCATCCTCAGGGAGCAGCCCCAGTTCCTTTTCCTCACTGCATATTCATAAAGACCAGTGCAGCTACACAATTGAATCATGAATTCTGGTAATAGATTTTTACCCTGACCATGTGTGAAACAGATAAGATGTCGGCTACGCTGCCCACCCAAGATGCCCTGACATACCCAAATGCTGCTGTGCAAAGAAGTCAAAGGCAGATGTTGTCCTGCATGTTTTTACAATGATACTGCCCATGTGGACACCTCTGCTTGGTATGGAAGGAAGTGAAAGGTGCTTTCACATGCATATCAAGCAGGAGAAAAGGCCACTTGAACTTACATGGTGTCTTAACAGTGTACAAATCACTGCATGCCTGCATTGAGGTCTAGAAAAAACATACAGGTTGATTAGCTGAAAACCTATCTAGAAACAGTGTGCACATCATCCAGATCTGGGTATCTCTGTCTGATATTTTACACAGAAGATGTATAGACTGCACTGCCAGACAGAAACACCCACTTCACATATGCTGCAGAAAGTGAGGATGGCAAGTAAAATATTGCTCGCATCCTGCACATCTTCTTCACCGGCTAGATCCACTAGTTGTGTATTTGTTTACATTCTGAAATAGCAGGAAACGGGGGGGACAACAAAAAGCTAAATAAATATTTAATGTATCAGCACCTGTCATATAGTTTCTGCGCAGCACCACTATCGATTTCCTGGTAGTTCTCCTTCCCTACCCAACTTCATTAAAGAATAAAAGTAAAGTAATAAGTCATTTCACACTCTGTCTGACCATTATACAATAATAGCAAGATTTCATGCAAGGGTACAACATTATGCCCATCTGCAATCACAGTCTCTTTGCAAAAATCTCAATTCACACTTCACATGCAGCTAACCTTGTTACCATTCCCTTCCTAAATCCATCAGTCTTGCAGCTGCACGTCTTCACAGCCCAACATCTTAAAATTCATCACTTTGACACCCTCACATCCCTACAGGTCAAGCTAAAGAAGCCAACCAAGAATAATTAAGGGGCACCCCAGATGTTTAGTTTACTTCTAGTCAACCTTTCCCGAAAGTGGGTACAGTTCTCTTTTTGTACGCTAAAGATCCATGTAAGGTGCTTGTTTTAAGGACGTGAGACCTCCAACAAAATTCAGAGCTCTGCCCTCACTTTTTTTTTTTTTTTTTTTTTTTTTTTTTGTTCAGACGTATAGCTCTTTGTAGTCGGAATTTGAACAAGAAGTGTGATAATGAGTAGGTTGAGGGAAGAAAAGGTGTTATCTCATTAAGGTAATTACTAAGACATCCCCACCATTACCTCGGTTTGAAAATGTGGCAATTAAAGCGCCCTACATGGGCCCCCAGAGACAAGGGAACACGACAGTCTCGGACAACTTTTGCGCGCCCAGGCCAGGAGGGAGAGGGGCTGCCGCTCGCCCCCGCCACCAGAGCACCGGTCCCGCGGGGCACGACCCGGAGCAGCGCGGGGGAAGCCGGGAGCCGCCACGACGGAGCCCGCGGCTGCGCCCCGACGGAGCGCGGCTCCCCGCCAGGGTAGGCGCGGCATTGGAGCCCCGGGGGTCCCGGCGAGCCCCGCATCCATTGCTGGCGGCACTGCAAAGTGCCTCACTTGGGTTGCTTTGAAATCCGCTAATTTTGAGGACGAGCGCTTGTGCGCTTCCATTAATAGAAGCGGCTTGTGAAAAATAGGGCATATGAATATGGAAACGGAGTTCTAATCCGATGAGCGCTCCGCTGGACATAGTCTTCGGTTGGAAACACGCGGAGACAGGCACTGGCTCCGACTGGCCCACGGCCCCTTCGACGGCGGAAGCAGCCCAAGGGAGGAATGGATTTCAAAGGCTTTTTCGCGAAACGGGGCCCCCGGGGAGCGGCGCATTCGGGGGCCGCCCGCCGGCTCCCTGCCCCGCTCCGGTCCCGGGGGGTCCCAGGCCTCATCAACTGCCCCCCACCAGGGACCACGGGGCTCATTTCGATGCTGTCTCCGAGGCGAAACAGACATCGACAAGGGCGTATGGCCGTCCTAGCAGGTCAGGTTTTCTGTGCCTCCCTTCCCTCGCAAATCGGCCTCCACGTTAAAGCGGCTACCGAGACAAAAACAAAACAACAACGGTGGTGTCACCGGCGGGAGACGTCGGCTTAGCAGCAGGAAAGAATAAAGGAGGGGGGAAAAGCCGTGTAATTCCAACACGAAACGGTTATTCGCTGCCCATCCCTGTCACCCCTGGGCTGGGGATAATTGTAACATCATGAAGGGGTTTACCCTTTCCACAGGTGAGCTTAGACTGGCTGCACCCACTCCACGCCCTGGGATGGAGCCGAGTTATTAGAGTGGCCTGCAGGAAGGATTTAAGACAATTTACAGCGTGCATTCGTACAGAAGAGCCATGTGAATTTTGAGGAAGATAAACTCTGGAAAGGGAGAAAATAGCAAAGGTTAAAAGCCCACTCGCACAGAAAAAAAAAAAAAAAGTTAAATTTGTAGGACAGATAAGCAGCGGCAGAGCACTAATACGGCGTTACACGGGGGCTGCGTTAGCCTGTGTAAACGCAACCAGGGTAACAGGGCAGCAGGGAGCTTCGCTGGTTGCTGCTCGCTGGTTCCCAGCGGCGGCTGAGCTGGACTCGCTTGTCCGACTGAGAGGGCAGATTCAGCTTCCAGAGCACCCCGGCGCCAGGGCAGGCACCTCGGCGAGTGGCAGAAAATGCTTATCCCTGTGTCCCAGCTCAGAGAAGTCCCCTTCTCACTTTTTTTCCTCTAATAAGGGCCAAACCAATGCCCCGAGACGGGGAAGTAATTAAACCGGATCCTGCTGCTGCATCCCGCAAGAAAGCCCGTCGGCCAAGAGCAGCCTGCCCGCGGCTCTGCTGTCGGGAGGGCTCAGCCAGGAGCTGGAGGCTGCAACGAGTCGCTAAAACCTGCCTGAGCGTCGCAGGAGTTCCCCAAAGGAGCCTCCAGTGTTGTGCCCACCTGCAAAACACACAGCCAGCGCCCAGGAGAAACAAACCAAAGGGGGACCGCGGACGGGGCAACCAAAGAGCTCCCGCGTCCCACCGCGGCCGCGTCGGTGTCAACCCGGAGGGGCAAGGGCGGGAGCAGAACAGCCCTAGTCCCCTTTCCGCCCCGCCGGCTGGAGTAGGGGCAACATCCGTACACCCAGGACAAAGCCGTCGGGATGCAGCCCCCGCTCCGTGCCCTCGAGAAGGGCCGGGCCGCTGGCAGCCCGGACTCGACCCGGAACAGGGGCTTTCTACGAGGCGGTGGGTGGTGGAGAGACGAGCTAGGCTGTTCTTAGGCAGCAGGAGACTGTCTCGGCCTCCTCCGTCTTCATCACCGCCCGCCGGAAAGCGCCGAGGAAGGAGACCCCGAAGTCCCTGAGGACGAGAGGTTCCCCTTCTTGCCAGACCGAGAGCTGCCTCCGACAGCCCCGGGCTGCGCTGCCCCGCCCGGGACCAGGCAGGAAATTCCCGGGGGCGGGTCGGGACGGTCCCGGCGGTGCCAGAAGGGCCGGGCCGGGCCAGCCCGCGCTGCCCGGAGCTGTCCGTGGTGCTGAGGGCTCAGAGCTGGCGTTTCCGGGGGCCGGAGGGGCCGGAGCAACCCCACTCCGTGCGGGCCGTTGCCTGGTGCATGGGGCAAGTTACCCTGCGAGCTGCCGCGTCCTTATGGCTCACACACCGCTCTTCCACAGCCTCACGGTTTATTTCAACGCTCAGCTCGCCAGGTCTGTTCCGGCGAGTGCCGGAATTCCCGCGGTTTAAGGCTCAGAGAGCCCGCTCATCTGTCAACAGATGGATTTGTTTATTTTGTTTACATCCACTTCCACGGACGAGAACAGGTCCTGGCCAAAGCTGGAGAGAGATAGGGACTGCAGGAATTCAGCAGCTCGACACTAAGTCTGAGGTTGGCCGCGGGGAAAGCAGCTCTCTGAGGAGGAAAGGGGACAAAACCCGAACGGCGCGGCTGGAAAGGCACGGCCATCAACGGCGTCGAACCGCCAGTGGTGTCCGGTCCTGCGCCATGCCCCGCGCTGGGCCAGGTGGCCGGGAGACGACCCCGCGCAGCCCGGCCCTTCGCCCGGCTCTTTGTCCTGCTGCAGCGCACTGAAACGCCTGTTCATATGCCGGGTTTTTTCAAACAAGCAAAGGACCCCTTTCCTGCAAGGCTGATCCGGTCGGTCAGCCTCAGACCCGTCCCCGGGTAGGCTCCTTCAAGGTGCAAACGGGGAACGGGAAGAAGGACTTACATTTCCAGACCTGCTTCCTAAATGGGGAAAGGGGAAGTGAAGGGGAGCTATTCCTGCTCTAAACCTCCTCCCGCTCACATGCACTTTCCACTTGGGTGTGGAAATAGCTTTCAGGGGGATGTCAGGGTTCCTCGCACCCTCCCCCGACAGGCTTTGCTTCAGGCACCGTCCGACACAGCAGCTGCAGCCCCCTCAGCCCGGCCGCGCCCCCCTCTCCTCGTTTGCTCTCCTGCTTGCAAGCCCCTGCCCGCCGCCGCCTCCAAAGCACCGGAACCCCCTGCCCAGGCAGGCTCTCCTCGGCATCGGGGCCGGCCCTGCTCCGGAGGGGGCAGTTGGGGGACACTCCATCCATTTTGCATCAACTTTCCTTCCTTATTCTCACTACTTTTCACGGTGTTTGTACAGTCAAAACCGAGCCCCGACTTAGCCATCGAGAAGAACAACGAGCTGGGACCAGCTTCTCCAGCTGGATCGCCTCCTTTCGGGAGACAACAGCTTAGGATTCGTTGTTTGGACTCAGGAGAGGGCCCTAGACAAGCCCAAACTTCCTACCTCCTTCCCCAGCCCGGATAAGATGCATTTCCCGGGAAAACCACGGCGGCGAGGCGGAGCAGGTGTGCTGCCCTGGCCACTCGGGGCCCCGCTCCCGAGTAGTTCCTGCCGCGGGTAATTTGGGGGCCGTGGCAGAGACGCGGGGGAATAGTCAGCGGCCGCCGCAACACGGACAGAAAACGAAGTGGGCGTTCCCGAGCCGCTCCCCTTTTGTTAGATTAAGGCAGAGGTCAATATGGTTTTAGCGCGAATTTATTAGCAGATAAATCAGCAAGCCGCTCGCTAATTAGCAAAGCCCAAATAAACGTGCCCGGAGGCTTCTCCTTTTTTTTTCCTTCCCTCCCCCCCTTTTTTTCCTTTCTCTCTCGAAAGAAATGAAACCCACGAGGAAAAAAAAAAAATAATTAAAAAAAAAAAAAAAAAAAGGAAAGCCAAACCCTCAGAGAAGATACTATTGGACATTATTAATGTTTTATAGGTAATTACTGTATAACTTTCTAATTTCGCAGAGGGGTGTTCACCTCCAAAGGCTGGGGCCAGAGCCGTCCCCGGAGGCCGGTGGAGGGTCACGGCCCCCAGACGCGACCCGCGCTCCCTCTTCGGTTCCCTCTCCCCCTGTGGAACCTGGTGGCCGGGCCAGCATAGGGAAGAGAGGCGTTTGGGAGAGAAGCTGTCTGCCACGGAAGGGGGGAGCAGCAACAGAGATCAAAGGCCAACGGAGTTCGGGGTTTCCGTGTCCGCCGGGACCCTCCTGCCCTCCCTGCCTGTTTCCCCTCCTTACTCACCCCGTCCGCCGTCGCCCGCTGCCTGTCCCAGCTCGGTGCGGAAACAGCTACCGGGCCGGGCAGCGTCCCCAAGCCCCGCAGGGCCCCGCCGCGCCCCCAGGAACCGGAGCCACGACCAAGGCCGACCCAGGCCACCCGCTGCCTTCCTGGGAAAGCCGCTACTGCCCTGCACAGGTGCTTAAAATAGCGGCGAGGGGCAGAACACCTGCGCGAGGGTTTGTTTTTCCTTTAAAATACAGATCGAGACAAATAGCACCGGTTAGGAAACAACAAGCCTAACGTTAAAAAAAAAAAAAAAAAAAAAGGCAAAACCAAAAAGTGGCATTTGCCTTTTCTACTCCAAATTTCTTGCGTTCTCGTCACGGGGAAAATTAGCTACCTTGAATGGCCACGTTTGTTAGAAAAAAAAAGATAAACTTTATTTCTTTTTTTTTTTCTTTTTTTTTCCTGTAATTCTTCGGTCACAAAAAAAAACCCTATATTTTGTCATCTAAGCATTTATTTTACTGAATCCAAAAAAGACATGAAAAGGGAGAGGGGAAAATCACGTCCGTTCGTTTTAAACTAACGCATAGAGTGATTTTTTTTTTCCTTTTTGGACAACATATAATAAATATGATATAGCACTCAGCACTCGGTCTGTACAATTCTGTTCGCATTAGGGAGCATGCCACTTTTCAATAAGAAAAACAAACAAACAAACAAAAAGTAATGAGAAAAATCAGTGCAAAGTTCTCCGTTCCCCCGATCTTCTCTGCCGGGCGGGGGTCGAGGCGCTCTCATTCCCTCCGTCCTCCACAGCCGTTAGTCTCTTCGGCGGGCTCGGGCTCCCTTTCCCTCTCCTCCTCCTCCCCCTCCGTCCCTCTCTCTCTCCGAGCTCCAAGTCCTGCCTCGCAGGAGCCGAGGTCGGCGGGTCGCCCCGCGGCTCTGCCCGCCTTCCCCCGCGTGTGGTCGTTTCACTTACGGGCTCGGCTCTGGGTTCACGGTTCAAGAGTCCCTGCTCTGACTGATCGCCTCCCTCGGTGGCCGGTGGCTGCCTGCAGAAACTCCTGCCCCTCGGCTTCCGCTCGCTTCCTTCTCTGCGGTGCTGGGGCTTGTTTGGGGACGGGGAGGGGAAGGGCTCGTTGCGGGGACTGCGGTGCCGCTTCACCGGGGGTGCGGGGTGCCGGGCATGGGGTTAGCCAGGGGGTTGAGGGCCGGCTGCCCGCCGGGCCCCAGCCCGTGGATCAACACCCGCGGCACCAGCGGCCGCTGCAGCTGGGGGTGCGGCGCGGGGGGAGTCCGGTACATGCTGCTGTACATGGCCGCGGCCGCCGCGGCCGCCGTCGTGCTGTCCATGCTTCCCAGCAGGCTGGGGTGGTAGAAATAGGGCGAGGGGAACATCCTCTGCAGGGCCGAGTAGTTCCCGGCCTCGGCCAGCAGCTCCAGGCCCACCGCCGTCTGCCTCTTCCACTTCGTCCTGCCGGGGGGAACAAGAGGCGGCTGCAGGGCGGGCGCCGCTACGGGGCACCCGGCCCGGTTCCATGGGGGTCCGCTGACAGCCTCCTCCTCTCCCTGGCACGGCCCACCAGCCCTGCGGGCCCCCGCACGGCGCGACCCCCCGGCCGTACCCTCCACCGCCCGCAACCCCGACACATGCACACGGCAACTCCGGCCAAATTAATAACCACAGCACACGGTTAGATCGCAGCGCGATGACACTAATGTTTTGCGACAGAATTAGGGTGGCTGCAACCGTATGTAATGAGACAGAAAATTACGGCAGCGGTGACAGGGGCCGGACCCCCCAGCCCGCTGCCGGGGAAGGCGCGGGGCAGCCGCCGGGCAGTTCCCGCATCGCCTCAGGCTCCCGTGGGCAGCAGCAGAGCAGAACCCGCCCGCCCATCCCCCCGGCTTTCCGGGGAGCCCCGGGGCCACCGGGGTCAGCCTTACCTCCGGTTCTGGTACCAGGTTTTCACCTGCGTGTCGGTGAGATTGAGGGCGGCGGCCAGGTCCATGCGATCCTGCACACTCAGGTACTTCTGCCGCTCGAAGCTTCGCTCCAGCTGGTTGAGCTGGTGGTCGGAGAAGGCGGTCCGCGCCTTCCGCGGCTTCTTGGCCCGCACCGGTGGGCTGTCCCGGCTGCTGCTGATCTCCCGATCGCCCTCCTCCTTTGTCCCTGCGAGCGAGTCGAGGCACGGTGAGGGCCGGCGGGACACCGGCTCGGCCCCCGCCCCGCCGCCGTTACAGGGCCCCGCTGCTCCCTCCCCGGGGGCTACCCCGGAGCATAGGAGAAACGTGCAAATACGGTGGGAGGCGGCGAGCCCGTTCAGGGAATGGCGGGATTTACACTCTCCTCTTGCCAGCTATGGTGCTTTCGTTATTTTCTAGCCCTCTCTTCCCGACCCGAAATGCCGGGAAATCGATATGTCAGTCCGGCTCCGCTCGGGCCCGGGTTTGTGGCGCTCCTTGATCTTCCCCGCAGGAAGAACAATAATCTCTCTAATTGACCCACTGGGGAGGTTGGTGAACACAAAAAATGACCAGACCAGACTGTACATCTGTTTTGGGCACTCTTATGCTAATGCTAAAAGAGCAAAATGAGCGTCACACCCGGGCGTCTCTCTGCTTTTCATCCTAGCAAAAATATCTCAATGGGGTAAAATTAGAAAAATGTGTCGTGTCGCCTCTCGGCTGAACTGGACTGTCTGCGAGGAAAATAGCCCACATCCCTGCCTCCCCTTCGCTCACTCTTTTTCTTTCTTCCTTCCTTCCCTTCCCTTTCCCCGCGCACATATCGCTGTTTTCATTTACAAACGCCGCACCGCGGGGGCTTCCTCATTAACACGAAATTCGTAATTTAAAAAATAATAAAAGACAGATAAATAAACATTCTTATCCCTGTTCTGGGAAAACACGGGTATTTTGCAAAACGCACAAAGCCCTCCAACCTACCGTGGCCTATCGTGGGTCCATTTTTAAAATTATTATTAGTTTATATTTAATTAAAAGTTTTTTCGTTTATTTTATATTGGCTATTAGTGAAGTGGTATTTTTCTCATTTTTATTTTAGATCGAATTAGCAAAAAATAAAAGGCTGGAGGAAGCAAGTGCAGCTGAGCCGCCGATTCTTAGAAAGCCGGAGAATCAGTTATGCTCATTTGCATTAAAAATAAATATATTCAGGTTTCCAACGCTATCCCACTGCGCCGGCTATTTCCTTAAAAACAAGGAAGTTAAATAAAAAGCAGTAGTAAAGGCCGCCAAAGAGAGAGGGGTAAAAAGCGCGATTTCTTTTCTTACCGATCTGAAACCCACGATAGCGAAGATCACCGACAAGCCCCGGCAGAGCGGAGCGCTCATATCGCAGATTTCCCCCCAATTTTTTCGTTTCACCGATGCGGCCGAGTGCTGCGGCCCCGGTTTTAGCGGCAGTCGAGGCGCTGCGGGGCTGGGCCGGGCGTACTCACCGTGGCATTTGATGTCGCCCTGCGTGTCTTCGCGCTTGTCGAGCTTGGCTTTGCTGTCCTCCTGTTCGAGTTTGGGCCTGAAGCTCTCTGGGGCCGCACTGCCCTCCTGCTTGGGGGTGTGATGGGGAGAGGGGACGCTGGTACTGTAAGGTGCACATGCCGCCAGAGGTTTGCTATCGCCCAAAATGTCCTTAATTAGAAAAGAAGATGTGGAAGTCCTGGGGCCGGAGCTGGCCGAGCCCAGCTGAGGCGGCGGCGGCTGCGGGGGAGACGACTGCAAACTCGGCGGTGGTGGCGGGTGCGGGCCGAGGTGGAGGTGGTGCGGCGGCGGCGGGAGGCTCTCCGCAACTCCCAGGTGCGGCTCGGGGTGCTCCATGCTCACCGACATGGGCGACGAGGGCGCCGTACCCACCGTGTCGATTTCCGAGCAGGGGGACGGCGTGGCCTGGCTCCTAAAATCCGCCGGCCGGCCGTCGCCGTGGGGGCGAAAGTCTCCGTTCATGACTCCGGGGCTGCCGGTGCTGCTGCCCGATAGGATAGTGTCTATCCCGAAGCTGGACCCGCTCGGCCCCTCCATGGCGGACCGCTTAGCGCCGCGCCCGCATCCCCGGGGGCGGCCGCGGGGGTCGCACCGAAGGTGGAGGAGAAGGAGGGGGAACGAAGCGGGTTACCCAAACCTGCGCACCGGCTGCGCGGGCGGCATTAACGCGGAGACCCCGCTGAGCTCTGCATCGCCGCTGGGCCGGTTCACCGCTACCCAACTTTGTTGCGGGAAGTTGCGGGCACGGAGCGGGGCGGACAGCGGCCACTGCGGTGCGCCCGCCCGTGCCCACCGAGCTCCTCTCGGCGGTGGCGACTCCCCCCGTGACGTCACGGCCGCCGCATCCCCCCCGCCGTTTATTATAAACCCGGGCTTTTGCCGCCGCCGCTGCCCACCCCCATTGGCGGAAAGCCGAGCGGGGGCTGACGCAGCTCAGGCGGCAGCCAATCAGCGGCGGCGGGGCCTGGCGCGGGACGGGGGGGCGCGCCGCACGCCCCCCTCCACCCCGCACCCGTCCCCGCCGCCCCGTCGGACTCCGGTTCCCGGCCGCAGGATCGGATCCCCCGGAGAGCATCACCGGGTGTTCCCGGGACAGTTCCGTGGTTGAATGTCAGAGTAACGGGAAGTGCCAGTGACAAGGCATCGTATTAATCCTGATGAAGTGGCGTGTCAACCTAATTAGCAGAGTAATTAGCAACGTGGTGATGAATGATTTAGAGTTCTCCAAGTTATATTTTAGTACGAACTATCATTTCCAGGCCACTGTGAAGCCCACCCCGACGGCTCCTGTACTGACCCCCAGCAGCCCCGGGACCTAACCAGCCCCAAAACCAGCCGCTGCGTCCCCAGATCTCGGTGGTTCAAGGAGATGGGGAAAAGCAATGTGGGCGCAGGACAGGATTAAGGCAGGATAAGCTCAAGAGAGATTTTTAAGGTACTGGCGTTCAGCGACGGGACCAGGCGATGCCTTAGGCGTGGGGCCGCTGCCACCTTCGCCCCGCACACAACGGCTGCCTCGGTGATGGGAGCCCGCCACCGGCCTGTGGCCAGAAGTGGGAAAACGAGGATTCGAGGGTCTTCTAACCTCCTCCTTGTCGTGCCTGCCCCTTCCGAGAGTGCCACGCTCGGTCCTACCGAGAGCTGCGGGGATGTGGTGGCAGCGCGAGGATGAGCCGTCCCGCTCAGAGCTACGGAGGGCTGCGGGGGGAGCATGAGGAGCACAAGAGACGCGGGGGAGAGCGGTGAGCTGGTAACTCGTTCAGGGTGGTCCAGTTCAAAGTGAGAGGCCGCAGTCCCGGGGTAGCGGTGCGGGATGAAGAGTCACGCCCCGACAGGAAAGGTGCCGACGCCGAGGGTGCCGCGGTCTTCTGCTCCCATTCCGGCGGCTTGAGATCGGCCTTCCCTCGTGGGGCAAGCCAAGTAGTTTCTGGGTCCTCACTGCTAAAAATCGACGGGCCTTCCCTGGGATTCACTAGTGCACACCCGACGCACAACGACCTTGCTGCGCCTCGCGGCCGGACAGGTCCCGGCCCGACTCCAACACTCATAAGAAGTTTTTCGAAGGCAGGAGACCCTGCCCACGGGCAGCCCACTGCCACCGATGATCCCCCCGCTCCGCCCAACAGCTCCGCATCGCCGTCCGCCGCCCCGCGGGCAGGGAGCAGCCAGGTGCAGCGTTTGCCCCGGGGCTTTAGGCGCCAGTGCTGGGGCCAGAGGCTGGTGAGGGAGCCGAGGCGGTGGGCCCGGCTGAGGTGCAGGGCCGTCCATGTCCGCTGGGCGGCGGTGGCGGACGCCCCCGTTGTCCCCGACGGGCGCCCGGCGCTGCCGGGGCCGAAGGCAGCGCGGGCGCGGTCGCCCCGCTCAGAGAGGGGCTGACAGCACGGCGGAGTGGCCTCTTGCCAGTGTATCCCTACAGATCGGGGCGCTTGAAGGAACAAGGGGGGGAAAAGGGGACAGAAGAAAATGGTGGGAAACTGAGAAGCAAAGTAAAAGATCAGGAGAAATCGATTTTTTTTAAAGTAGCCTGCAAAGACAGAGCCAGGTTTCCTGCAGTAGGAGAGCAGCCCGCGGCGGCCGTATTTATCCTGCTGTCTTGGTTTGCAATTTACCAAAAGTATGTCCTAATTATCCCTAGGGGAATGCGCGATCCGGGATAATATGTTACACTAGCATAATCCTTTAACTCACAATACACTCTCCCGTCTCGGAATCGGGATTTAGGGCTTAAAGTCATGTTCCTGAAGAGTGAACACCTTTCATTTACCTCCTCCTATTTTTTAATCCTCGACTCCATTGTGCAAAAATATGCTGGGGGAAGCGGCGGTGAGGCTCGCCCCGGGAGGACGGTCCGCTCCCGGCCGGGCACCACGGCAGCCCAGAGCACCTGCAGCTTCGGCCTCTCCTGCTCATCCAGCGAACACCTCGAGCGGGTTGGGATTCCCAGAGGCCAGATCAACTCTACACGGGGGCATCCCACACAAGAGGCCTTCTACCTCCATCTGACCTCTTACGCAGGCGCAGAGGGCAGCGGGACTCTCCTTGCACTTGTTGAGGCCGGGATGTATGTGGGACAGGTGTAGCCCTGTGTCACCTCAACTCCTGGCTGGCTGGCTGACCCCTCCTTCCCATGTCATCCCACCCGTCTGGCTGCAGGCAAAGCCACAGAGCTGCCCCACCCCACTAAATCAGCAATAACCGAATCAAAGCAATGAGCGAAGATGCCACTCAGGAGTCGGACGGGGCCTCGCTCATTAATTAGCAGGCAGCTAATCAGAGCGGCTCTTTGAGTGCTAATCAATGGCCCGATGGAAGCTGGGGGCAGTGCGCGGCAG
>NC_088609.1:25133664-25176164 GCF_036013475.1 Columba livia | reverse complement strand
CAGAGCAACTGAAGAAAAAAGAGATTTATGCTTTTAATTAATGGCAATTAAACCATGCCTGTTGGCTTGGCCTATGGCAATTGTTCCCTGCAAAAAGGAGGCCGAGCTGGTGACAAGCATTTGAATCCGCTAAGTTCTGTCAAGGGAGCTGACTCTGCAGGCATCAAAACCAAACTAAATCAATAAAAGAATTAAACTTTTATAAATTGCATTTTGACAAGTATCAGATACCGTTAAGCTTTGATATTATGAATTCCTCGGAGGAGATGCAAACAAGAAGGGCCGCAGTTAGAGATCCAAACAATCAAAGAGGCTTGTTAACATGCACTGTCAAATGCATCAGTGCTATTAATTACTACAAATTAATGTGACTCTCTCTTCCTCTGGTGATTGGAATAATAATCAGCTGGATTCATGGAATGAGCACAGAGAACATATGCAACCCTGCCAAAAATAATAAGAAACCAGGAGACGTTTGCAATCTTTCTGCTTACAGGCTTGATAATTTGCTTGTTGCTAGTGTGTCCCACTTTACACCGTCCTTCTGATCGCTGGGAACCATCTCATCTGCATCTCAAATGGACACGCTCTCACTCCCTGGCTGCAGCAGCACTCATTCTGATGACAAAAATCTTTCTTCAGCAGAGGTGTGAAGGCAGGAGGACACAGAGCCAAACATCTTAGCCTGCTTGGCCAGGCAGGGTTGTGGTCCTTACCATAACACTAGCCAGCTCCCAGCAGCTGCATCTGCCCAGAGAGCCCTCCACACCTCCAGCCCCTGCACCCCATGGGAAAGCAGATGCTGGATGTGAGAACAGTATATTTTCCACATGTAGACAAGGTATGGAGGTAATAAAACCATGATGTATACCTGGCAAGCTCTCACCCTATTTCAGTAGTCCAAGGTAGAAAAACCACAATGCTTTCTCCTACTTCAGTGAATTTCCATTCCCAGTGCTAGAACACAAACAAGACAGTCCAAAAGGTAGTGTATTGCCTTCCCATGAGAAAATTAGTCATCCTCAGGCTTCTGTTTCTTCCCATGTTCAAGCAGAAATGACCTTGCTACTGTAATAGCACAAAAACAGTTGTTTCCTGCTCAAACCACCCCTTGCAAAGACAACACCAGGGCTCTGAGCATTTCTCACTGCACTCTTTTGGTTTTACCACTACCACAAGATACAATGCCATGTTCCCATAGTCTCTGCACTTAGAAAGGACTCTTCTAGCTACAGTGGACTTTAGAGAAGTGGTCCATTTTCCCCTACTCATACAACCAGAAAAAAAGAGTTGGAGAAATGGTTTTCAGGAACAACGAAATTGGAAGTCCTGTAGCTTAGTGGTGAGTGATCACTCCAAATATACAATGCCTTTACTTGGACCCAATTCTCTGCCATGCCAAAACCCACAGACCAGTAGCCATGGAAAGCAGAGTTTTCAGGCACACTGGCACCAGGAAGCCAGGTTTGCTGGGGAGAGGCTTGGCACAGAAGCCTCATATGCTGCTGGTTGGAGCTTTGCTTCTCTTCTCCCCACCAGCAGGACCTTTATTTGCAGGGGCTTCCTCTCCCCTTTCCACACCAAAAGGCTGGGAGTTATAACCCAGCTTGCAGGGAGAGCTGAGGCAACCAGCATAAATGCCAAACAAAGTGGAGGAAACCTTAATCTGGGGACACCCTCACCCTCCTGCCTCTGGGGGGGTCCCTGCTGCTGGAAGGCTCAAACACTGCCTTGAAGCTAGAGCTGAGGGCAGGGCTCAGGAAGAAGAGCAGATGGACAAGGGAGACAGGAGAAGCATAAAATTAACGGATGTCATTTTGTGTTCCCTTGAAGACTGAACTCAAACGCATCCCAAACTTTGCCCAGGGGTTGACAGGGATAGACAGGATGGTACACTCCTTACAGCCCTGAAATGCAAACGGGAGCAGAGGAAAAGAGCAGCTTGGTTGTGCCAGCTCTGTGCAGCGCATGGGAGAGCCACACTGCCCTTCGCATCTATGTGCCAGGGTCAAGCTTCATCCCCAAATGTCTCTTTCTACAGACCAACAAATCCCATTCCCTGGACCAGGTGGGTAGAACAGCAGGTTTCTCAATCAAGTAAGAGCTAACGAGGCTTCAAATCTCACTGCCAAACCTCTGTTCTGCAGGACGCTGCTTTGTTAAAAGGGTCCGTACATGCAGCAAAGATCTCCTATAGCCACACACCACAGAAGTGCACACATCCATCTTGTAAGCAGCAACCAAAGGCCGAGCAGGGCCCTCACCTCCCTGCTAAAGGAGGTGCTCTGACAGGCACCCTCTAATGCAGGAGAGCAGGCACCATGATGGAGCTAAAAGACATTTTCTGAGTACAGTGAGATGAATTAACTTGACACCATCTGGTAGCAGTTTTTCATTTCTGACAATATTTAAAACTTAATTTGAGCTCAGGCAGTGATAAATAGGTCTCAGATCTCACCTGGCTTTGGTAACCTCTTGGCCTAGGCATATCAAGTCATTTGTCTGAGCCTGTAGATCCCAATATTTTATTGCTATGTCTAATTTAAATAGGCTGCTGGACACTGCCCTTATTGCACCCTGGTAATCCTGGATTGATCCTGTTGAAGAAAAGAGAAAGCAATGACATCTACGTCTTTCAGAAAACACATGATTAAAGTTGATTGTGTTTAAGCATATTCTCTCATCTAGAATCCATAATAGACAATAGCCATGAATAGTGTTCCCAAACATCTAATGACAGGAGGACATTTATTATCACTATTACAATTATTGTTATTTATTTTAAATCTGACTTAGATTTAATTTTCCCACTCTAAATGCTGCTTGTGATTGCTCTTGCATGTATATATCCATGTATGTACACAGATAGATACTTGAGCCTCTATATAAATAAATAATCTATTTAGACAGAACAGCATGACAACAAAATCTTTCCAATTAAAACATGGTGTGAAAATGTAGCATGTCTCTTTTCTTTATGCTCTATAGCAATGCAAAGGAAATTTATTGCCTCAAATATGTGCAATCATTTTTTTCTGATTACCTGTAGATGTTCTATATGGCTCTGTGCAAGAGACAGTATATTCTCTGTCTCCTGCAGAGATCCCAGTTTATTATAAGCACACTTACATCCTTTTGTGTGTCTTTATGAATCTGAAGGATTTGCTTAGAATTTGTCACTTATTTTTAACAATATAATGTTCTTTGTAAGGAATATTCTTGCTAAGCTTGACACGTGATATTTAATCACATATTGACCACTCAGTGTTACTTTAATGCTTCCTGTCAGCTCCAGTACAGCAGGCAGAGTTCAAGCAACACATTTGCCTGGAGTTCAGTATTCATTTAAATCAATTTTGTCAGCTTTCAATTTTTTTAAATGTAATATTTTATTTTTATTAAATGCAAGTTAATAATGCCTTGTCAGGCCAAGGGCATGTTTTAATGTGAACAATTCAGATGTTAAGTGAAATTGGAGCCATAACACCCTGCTAATAGAGTCAAATAATCATCTTAATGCCCGAGTCTCAACCTAACACAAACATGCACTGGCTTCATGCTCAGTTATTCCAGGAACCCTTTTCAGATATAAGAATACCCCCACAAACACACACACACCCTTTTAAAAGCAAGTGCTCCCAGATGAAAGAGGCTGCAACACTTGTGTATGTTTCTTACATATTTCCACGTGCTCTTTTTCCTCTTCACAAGGCATCCTACTTGGCTGGTGACATAACAGCCTGGGTTATTAATGCTGTTTATTCTCAGCTTCATCTTTAATTTTCTATGGTGCTATCTATGGTGACTTGGCTTTGTTTTTGTTTTCCTTACAGTATTTATGCGTGCAAGTGTATACATATGGACACAGCTTTTTTAAAGGAAGGTGCGGAAACGCAGTGAACATGTGCCTACCTAAATACATGCAACTCCAAGTCTGTTTGGGTGCATTACAAATAGACACACACACAAGCATATAAAACATTTGTGCGTCTCAAGCATGCGGCAGAGTTCATCTGTGCACACTACACATTACATGATACGTACCCACAAAAGACAGGTGATCTCTGCAATATTTATCTTTACTCTTGTGAAGAGTTATCCCTCTTCTTTACAAAGACAAACATCATAGCAATGAGCAGCCATCACACATTAGAGGGTAGGAGATGGATGGGGGCTGATCTAGACTTCTAAATATATTGTAAACTAAAGCACTGTAAAATAACGTAGCATCACAGAGGGCGATGAAGCATTGCCTCTTTACTGAGCATTTCCCAGCAATGGGTCAAACCCAGGGCCCAGGTCCCCATGCTGCAACTGTGGGCTCTGGAGCTGTTCAGTGGCTGTGCCACACCCGCTGTGCCATAGATAATGGCATATTATGTATTTCACCTCTTAAATCACCAGCCCTGAAGGGGCACAGGTCAGCAGCAGCAGAACAGTCCCTGTCTGACAGCTGTGCTGGGACAGTGGCAGCGAGGCGGTGGCCTGCATGGCCCAGGTGCATAGGTGTCCCCGTCACCAGCTACCCATGCAACTGACACTAATTGGCACCCTTGTCAGCAGGCTCAGCGGAGAGGCTGAGGACCAAGCAGGTGCAGATGCACGCACTCCTCTTACCCCAGCACCAGCTTCCAGGTCAGGGCTGGAGCCCATTATTCTGCACCTCAGTGGCATCCTGTGCCTGCCTCCCAGGAACACTGGGCTCCAGCCCTCCCCACAGTCACTGACACAATTACGGCACAGGATAATAACAGCAAAGAATGAGAGTTGCATAGAGGTTAAGCAATGTTTTCCAGTGACATTTCATAGGAGACGATGTATCACCACTGTGGAGAGAGACAACAAAGCTGTTGGGAGGATCAGGGCCAGGGAAGAGGGAGTTTTGGTGCTGAAAGCACCCAGAGGATGTTGCAAGACAGATCCAGGCACCCAAGGCATGAGGGCTGACAAGAGTGAGGACTGTCTGCATGGGCCAGGGTGACACTAAGAGGGTTTTACAAACAAAGAATTGGATTTCTCCCCATGTTTGCATTAACCTGCGAATGTGCCCTCCCTCCCTGCCACCAGTCAGGGATCAGCAGAGGTGCAGGTCCAGCAGGGTTTCCCCAGGTGGCTCTGGAGATCTGACCAGTTTTAACCTGTCCCTGGTGGAAAGCATGAGGGAGGAGAAGGAGCAGCAAACCCACTGATTTTCTCCCATGAGGAAGGTCCCTCCTTGGGAAGCACAGAGCAGCACCACTCACCTTTCACTTCATGCAGCTGAGCAGAGGAGGGCAGAGCAGCTCGGGTTCTAGGGGAGAGAGAGGTGCAAACCCAGCATAGTTGAAACAGGGACATTTACTTTTCCATGCTCACCTCCACCATGCAAACACCAGCAGCAAGCAGAGATATAGAGGTGTCCCGGGCAGTTCTGGGATGCCCCATGTCTGTGCAGGAACAGGTGTGCTCATGCTTTACATAGGCTTTTCTGACAGCTAGGGTTGTGGGCAAAGCCCCCTCCAGAATTGAGTCCAGATAGCTGTAAGTTAAATGTCACATTGTGCACCTTTGACACCCATCTCTATACACTTAACCCTTAACTGCATCTATTTCAAAAATTCCCCGTACGGCATGCTGAAAACCTGTAATTCCCCAGCACTGCAACATCGAAACTTCAGCACGAGCCCAGCCCACCTCTATGGCCCTGGCTTTCCCTAGTGTAGAAGTGCTTCAGTTGTCATTGCTTCCACCATCCCAGGTTTGCTCCTTCTAGGCTAACATTTCCACTTCTGCCACCCCCAGTGCACAGTGAAAACATACCTCTCCATGCTTTAACAGCCTTCAGTGGGTGTTCTAGCAGGTGCCTGTCTGGTCTCCAGGGTGGTGTGAAAAGTCCCTGTCTAAGGTCATGTCCATTATGGCCAGTGTCTGGGAGTCACTGGCTAGATCCTGATCAGTGCTGCTGGTGGGGCAGGGACAGGCCAATGCAGAGCCCAGCTTGGGACCCACTCAGAGTTTGATCTCAGCATCCTGCATCCTCCATAGCGAAAGGAAAGGCAAAGAATGTTGAAAAAGTGTGTCAGCATACTTCTATTCTGTCTTTGCTGATTGTTTGGTGCCTGAGAACAGCAATGCACTGAGCAGACTTGGACTGGACTGCACCCAAAACTGCACCCGTTGGCTCCAGGGCAGAACAGGAGGGCAGGGGCAGCTGAACCATGGGGCTTCTGCAGCTCTTGCAGCCTGCTGAGGCTGTGATCAAACATGCGCTGGGTTGTGGTTTCTCAGGCTTCACTGCTGTTTGGAAGACAAAACCAAGAACCCTTGTCAGGGCGAGTAAGCAGTTGCACCCCTTATCACCCATCTCAGCTCCATCCACCACCATGGAAAACACTTCCCACCATGTCTTTCCATGGAGAGCTTAAAAACCCTCTAGTAGGTTTGTGCATTTGTTGGCCATTGAGTTCCCTTTGGACATCAGTCTTTTCTAAGAGAGACAGAACAATTGTATTCCTAGGCCTTACTTATACCTCCTTGCCATATGTCCCGCAGTACCAGAGCAGCGCTTCCCACCGCTGAACACCACGCATCTCTTGCCCCACTCCGATGCCCCAGATTTATCTCAGTGTGATGCAATTAGAGCTAATGTGGTTACATCATCATAAAACCAGTGTAACAGAAAATCAGCCCAAAGAGGTTCCCATCCATTTACATGTTCATTCAGACATAATAAGGCTGTCCAGATTCTAATGATCAAAAATGCACATAGTTGGCAATATGGAGTACATATTAATTATAACTGTGCAGTTCAAACAGAGGCTAGTTTACATAAGAGTAATTAGAATCACAATTGACCTTTTGAAGAAACATAGGGTTATGCTTAATTCTAGCCACTAGCGTTCAAAACATTTATTTAAATACTATTCCTACTTCCTGACTCATATATTTTGTGAAAATAATTTTACGGCAAACTGAAAATGACTTGTATGTATCCTGTGTAGTTGAGGAAGAGAAATCGCTGTTCTTTATACCAACACACTCAAATGCACAGGAAAATAGTCTAATATGCAAAAACAGAGTAAAAAAAAAAAAATAATGTGTATATATATTTATTTTAAAACTCCACGAATTGCCAGCAGGAAGCAGTTATATTTACCCTTTATCTAAGAATTATCAATAACATCCAGTCATGTGAGACTCCCACCTATTTACTTCGCTGTCCTTCTGTACTATTTATCGTTTCTTGTACCAGACACAGAAACCCCTTTCTTTAACGAAGAAAGCATATTTAAAGAAATGTGGCATCTCTGCCTTCCGTGATTGCTGGCACCCTGGGTTGGAGCCCTCTCCCCAGCACCCTGCAAAGCAGTGCCAGCCTCGGCGCTCAGGGACAGACAACAGAAGCGTCAGCTGGAAGCACCTCTGCAGGAGGCAAGTGGGGAAAAGTCCGCCTTAATTTTAGCTGCCTTTAAAGCCCATGAGTTATTTTGAGTGTCCTTCTCCAGGCCAGGATATTTGGCAGGAAAAGAGCAGGGGTTTTGAGGGGACGGTTTGGAGAGGTACATCGGAGAGCAGGAATGTTTCGCATGAGCGGGGACAGCTGGGGCAAGCCCACCATTTGCAAACGTGCCTGTGGTTATGCTTTCAATAGGTGGCACTTATGAATAATAATATGCATAATCTATCTTGTGCCCAGGCAGGAGAGAAAACATAAGTGGACAAGCCCGAAGGCATGGCCGTCTATTAAAGGTTGCTTGGGAATTCTCTGCAGAGTTAGGGCAAAACTGTGCTGCTAAACACGGCTGGGGGATTTGCATGTTTAAGAAAACAGGACTAATTGAAAATCCCTCTCTTCTGGATGAGTGATTTACATTTCTTGCAGATCAAATTACAGAGGGTGAAATACAGTTTTGCCCTTTTGTTGTTTATTTGATTGTGAGCTTTCACTGCTAACTTTCCTTTTTATTAAAGAGCCACAACACAGACTGTCAGAAAAAGCACAAATCCCCAGGCCATGCTACACACTTAAAGCCTAAACCCTGCAGAAATACACAGTCGTGCTTTGTTCTATGGGCATTTGTAGACACCTTGAATTAAGTACCCAGGGCTCAGGATCTTAGTAATTAAATAAAAAAAAACAATTAGGGAGAAAAAAAAAAAACAAAACAACACACCACACTGTCTTCTAGCTATCATTTTAAATATAATCCAGGTCTATTCCCTCACTAGCAGTAAGGAGAGTATATCATAAGGGAAAGACACATTTGATTTTAAAGTAGTTCAAGAAATAATGAGGTAAGTATCTCAAGCATTTCACAGAGAAATACCCATCAGACTCACCCTTATTTTCTATCTGTTTATATAATGCCCTAGCTGCTTCCTTTTAAAAGAAAGAAAATTGGTATTATTTAAAAATAAAAAGTACATATTTAGCTCAGGTGAATCCACTTCCTTTGCACTGCTAACCAGGGAGCAGTCGCTGTCAGATCCCCAGAGTACCCTCATACCCTGGGGACCTCCACTCCCAGAGAGGAAACCCAGCCCAGGAAACCACTGCCACCAGCTCAGAAACAAGCCTGGTAAGAGAGCTGAGAAAAGAGACTCCAAAAATCTGGCATTTACCTGCAAGCCAGGGGAGAGGAGCAGATGAGAAGGAGCTCTTCCAAGAGATGTCAACTTGCCTTCAGCAGAAGGTCTATAGCTGGGGACACCACAAAACAATGCTCATTAGAAATGAGATGCCAAGAGTAAGTAATTTCTGGATGTGCAGCTCAGCTGATAGGTAACTCCAGGGGTAACAACAGCCTCAAAGAGCAACAGGGACTCAAGTCACCACTGAGACAAGAAACCCATACTCACCACTTTTTTATAATATCACACCTCAGACAAGCCAGCTGCGGAAGATTATCAGAGTGCTGGTGTTTTAATTGCAAATGGCTGCATGAGGAGCAGAGAACCTCATGGCCTTTGTATTAATAATAGGTACACCGGGGGAGGAATTCAACAATGCAAATCACAGCTGGTGGTTTTATAAGTTCATGTCCACAGAAGGCAGAGAGCAATAAGAACAGGAACAAACAACACTCAAGGATACAGCATCAAACATTTCAACTTTAGTACTGCTATTGGCCAAAAAAAAGAAAAACATATATCAGTGGGGAAGAAGACACATCTCCAGATCTTGGTAAAGCTATGGGGGCTTATTTGGAGGATAAATTCCCTGGGTCAGTTAAAAGTGGTTGTGCTATGCTGAAATGTGTTCCATCCTGGCAGTCAGCACAGCAGATTCTCCAAAGATGCCGTAGTGGATGGGCTGTCAGCCTGGGATTTTCCCCACACTCTACCTGTGGGTGTTCCAGGAAAGCAAAATTGAAAGTGCTGAGAAGACGAAGGGGGAACACAAAAGGAATCCAATATCAGGCTTTCAGCTGGCTTCACTGTCACTGATCATCTCCGTACATGTGTAGCTGTAGCTGTGCATAGGTGTAAATTACTACACAAGGTTCAAGGCATCAGTCAGCCATGCCCAAGCTGTCTAATTAGCAGTTGTTAGTGTGGCGGAGCTATAAAGGGCTAATATTCAAATGTTATGACTGTGTTACCTCTTGCCAAAATCCATAAAGCGTTTGGAAGCTGGTTGGTGTTACCAACTAAACTCACTCTTCCCTTGCAAGTAGAAGATCAAAGGCAGCTGTACTAATTAACCCCTCTTTTTAGTGCATCCATAGTGAAAATGCACCAGTGCACCAGGGCTGCTGCTGTGGCAGTGCCCAACCCTGGCAGGAGATGTTGCAGGGCTGCGGTAGCAGGTCTCCTGCTTTCTGTCTCACATGAGGCAGCCCCCTAATTTGGGAGCCACTGTTCTGGGTAGTGAAGATGAAAAAACAACTTTTTTTTGGTAGGACTGTTATTTTAAAACTAAGCCCTTCAACTCACACAGTCAACCTCTAAAGCAAGGCCCTACAGGACTGGAGAAAAGCACTTGTGTAACATATAGTACTTGACATTGCCCATGGCTAAATATGGGGAACAAGATGTTCTCTGTGGCCATACCAGGCTTCCTTAGTCATATGTGCTTTAATCTAAGCCCTGCTACGGGGAGGGATCCCTGGTCCCTTTCTCCCTTCTGAGCAACGACAGCAGGGTGAGTAAAATGTGCATCCACTGAAGCATGGCCAACACGACAACGAAGCCTGGCTCTGCGTACATCTACCCAGTCAGGCAGGAGCTTGCCCCTGGTGCAGTTAATTTCAGAGTTATTTTCTATGGTTAGCATCAAAGACGTTTCCTACTCCTGCACGCTGTTCATGTCTCAGTAATTTCGTAAATGGTAGTGCATGTCTGACCCCCTTCCCTTCCCGTTACACTCAGCCCTCAAGTCCCCTGGAAAGCTCTGCATTGTACCCGGCCAGCGCAGCCCACGGTGCAGGGCCACCTGTGCCCTGGCCATGGCCAACTTTGGGAGGAGACAGCAGTGAGGAAGGGGCTGTTCAGGGCCCCTCTCTAAGGACCCATCTCCTTGAGGGACAGGGTTGCCAGGCACCCAGCTGTGGCATGTGAATCCACAGGGATTCTGCACTCATGTCTGCACCTGGATGCCCTGAGCTCACGGCCCTGCCAAAGAGGTCGGTCCCACGGTCTCCACTTTGCAGATGGGAAAGCATGGCCTTCCCCAGGCACAGGAGCTCTATTTCTTCAGTCTGAGGGAGGACCACACCATCTCCCACAGCCAAACAAACTTCTCAATGGAGGACATCCTCATTTTATATCATCTTTACAACACTTTTCAAACATCGCATAAATCGCCAAAGACTAATGATTGAAATATGTATTGTTAGTTGACTAACAAACCTCAGTTTGCCAACACAACTTGATCCAAGTCCACCAGAAGTGAGGAGCACCACTGAACTCAGGCTTGGGCCTCCAGCAAGGATGAGTTGAGGCTGTGGTGGGGAGAAGGGCTTTCCTGGCCCAGCACAGCCCTCCAGCCGCAGCAGCCAGGAGGTTGCATGGGGAGAGCTGGATGGGGCTGGAAACACCACATAACTTTTTAAAAATGTATCCCATTAAAAAGTAACTTTTCTCATCATCCTAAAGTTAAAAAAAAAATAAAAATCATCAAAAGCATTGGAGTCTCTCAGCAAGGCAGGCGTCAGCAGAGCTGGGCTCAATCACACCATGCGGGAAGGGAAGTCCCTGCAACTGAGAAGCGAATGGGTGTCTGCGGCACAGCATAAATTAATACAGCAGCTGCCGCTTTTACAGGGAAATCAAACCCAGCCATTCCCTTTCACAAACAGAAACTTCACAGATGCACTATAGGATATTTCATTACTAAGTATTTTGAATTTTCAACATGTAAAATATTCCCTAACGTTAGCTACATTATTTGTTTCATAGTGGGGGGATTAACATTCCTGGGGCTCAGAAAAGAGGCACATGCCACTGAAGCAAGCAAATATGATTATTTCTTTGTTTTCACAGGTTCTTGTGCAGGCAACTGCAGGTCTCAGAGATACACTTCAGTCCTGTGTCAAAGTACGGCACTCCTTCATTAGCACTTCAAGGGCTCTGAATCTGGGGAGGGGAAGGTCTCCAGTCTCGAAGGCAGATTCCTCACCAGTTTACACCATGTAAGCGTGGCGTTACTCCTGATTTATGCTGGCATTGCTGAAAGTAGCACCAGATCCCTTGTATTGATTTATGTTTTCTAGAAGAAATTTAAGATAAACAAAGAGAGAGACTATTGTCTCATTTGCACCAGTGTAACTCTGCAATAACAAAACTGACTCCAGATAGTCAGAATGTCTTGAGGAGCTGATCTGGCCCAGCGGCTTTATTTCTGGAGCTCAGCTCCACCTCCAAATTTTAAAAATTATATGTTCGTGCTCTAAGGCAAACCTCATTTTCCAGCTCAAACATTTTATGCAATATTTTAGTAGGCTGTTTTATACTGCTGTACAGTCTCCAATTTTAAATATTATCAATGATGTATTCTTCACTGTAACCTCTTTAACACTTACAATAGAATAAAATAAAAAACACATCAACAAAAAATTGTTTTCACTTGGCAATGCTGTGTGAATGTTAAATTTCCCATTTCACAATGCAGCCATCGCTATAAAACTCTGAGGGCGGATTAACGCTCTTCTGGTACTTCACTGTATCAGAACATGGATTTGCAGACAACAGCTGCAGCAAATTCCCTTGACTAAGAAGAATTACAAGTATTATCACCTAGATCATTAAACTGGGTTCATAGATTGCAGAATGTCTTCAATCAATTCATCTAAGGTAACTTGAAGCCAGCTGGACCCCCTCAGTGAGAACTTGACTTAATTGGCCAATAAGTGGCTGGAAAAGGTGCATGCGATTTGATAAAATTACAGACTGCAGAAGTGATTACAGTTTGGAGAACCGCAGAGGGTAGCCTCTGGGTCAGCCCTTTTGGAGAGGGCTAAGTTAATGTCCACTATTAAGTGCTGCTGTGAAAAATGTTGGCCCACTTGGTGCTCAGATGTAAAGTGTATCCAGGTCATTCCTCAGCTGATGGAGAGAGAGATGTGCACATTTATCACCGCTCTGGCCTCATTTCTGCCTTGGTAATAGTTGTACACTAACAACTGCTGGCAGTTTCATGGGTTTCTGGGTACCCTTCATTTTATTGGCATAACTAAAATATTATCTGAGCAAAGCAATCCATCTGCTAAAGAAAAACACTTTCCTTCAATTATGTCCCTCGAGTCTTTTCTAAAGAAAGGTTAAAGCACCAGGAAGTTGAAAAATATACATTAGTTTGTTTTTATTCTTTCCAATCTACAGCAAATATGCCCGCTTGTTACTGGATAAGTGGTAGATCTACATATTTACCGCTGCAAAATGATGGGGAATATGCCTAGCTTTAGGAAAATGGTAAATTCATGACATCAGATTAGTGTTTAAGTAAAAATCATTATTTTAAAGCAATTGCCTATCTTCCTCCTCACTGCCCCCCCCCGCCCCCCCCAAAAAAAAAGGAAGAGATTGCATAAGCAATTTGTCCATGATTCCTGATTTTATATTAAATAATAAAATAGATTAGGTCACTTGCAGAAAAGCAGTATTTTAAAAACTGGAGCTACAAAGAGTGCAAATAAACCATCACGTTACCCGATTGTGTTAAACATCACGGAAAAACAGAGCTTGATCCTGCTTGTGCTCAGCAGGCAAGGCTCCCATTGACCTTGGCGGGGGCTACCACATGCGGGTGCCTCCCAGGCATTAACCCTTTTGTTAGAGCCCACCCCAAGACAGGGCTTGCAATCACTTCTGCACCGATAGAGTGTATCTGCTGTGATTCCATGTTGCTGAGACTGCATATTTTTCATGGATTGGATAATTTTCACGGGTTTTGTTTTGTTATTTTTAAATCCCTACCTTTTACAGAGCTAGCTCCGAGACTCAGATATTTGATGCAAATATGCAGAAATAGCTTGGGCTCATTTTGAGGATATTTTTGCTGATGGCTAAGTTGTTGTTATAGTAAATGGTGTAATATACAACCAAAAGCCTAGGGGTTGCATAGTTAGCTAGATGCACACAAAACACAAATTAATGAAGTGTGGAAGGACAAGCTACACATTTTACCATCAAAACAGGGAAGGATGTGGCTCTGACAAAATGATTTTAACCTGGAGGTTAAGGTCAGAAAATAATTCCACTTGAAAATAAGGTACAAAATGCCTACTTTCTTAAAATGCTTTCCTTTCATATGTTGGAACAACTGCCAGAATCTAGTTTTATTTCACCCATAGGCAGAAATTAGGTTGCCATTTGGTTGCTGGACCTCCTACCATATAACAGAATATACGCTTCTTCCCAAATAACCACATGAGTCCTGTCCCACTCAGCCACAAAGTGAAGTCACCCAAGCCACAGGATGAGACAGACTGTGCAGAACCTGTTAGCAGTTTTTGAACCAAAACACCTATTTGTGAGAGCTCACTTAAGAAAGGAGGTGTCAGGTTTAGTTTTTCACTTACTGTGGGGAGAGGATGGCCTTTTCTAAATGTTTCTGGTGAAAGCAATCAATTTTGTTAATGTAAAAGTGGCCTTTTTGAAATATAGGGTAGAGAGTGATTTAAATAAATAAATAAATAAATAAATAATCAAAACAAAACACAATGTCTCCAGATCATCAACACAACCATGCAGCAGTCCCTGCACCCCCACTCCAATTTTTGGTCCCCTCAGAATTTTGTGGAATAGACTAATTTTAGATTGTGGTTCTTTGGGACTCATGACCCTCTCCTGGCCACAGGGAAGTGCTGCTTGGTGGGACTGAGCTCCATGGCTGAGACAGGGACTGACCCCAGCTCCCCCTGTTCTCTGGGATCTCCTTTTCCCACAATGAGCTTTGTCTTCTGCACTGTCCCTACAAACATGCTCATTGCCTTCTGCATTCAGGACATTCATCCCAAATCTCTGCATGAAAACATGGGGCCCATCACAGGCAAACACAGCCTTTTCAATCCCTGGAAGTGCCACTCCAGACAGGTATTTTAGTTAAATAAGACATTGCTTTGATGTCTTTAATGCTAGGAAACAGATTCATCTTTCTTGCTCTCTTACATGGGAGAGAATGAGGGCTCTAGATGCACTGGGCATTCACGTTCCCTGTCTGCACACTAGCACAGGCAAAGTGTTTTCCCCACTTAGCTCTTTAGTGTTGGCTTTCTGGCTAAGCCCTAATTTGAAAAGCCTTTTCTAGGCAAATTCCATCATTTTAAGCATTGCCCTCAGTTGGCAGAAGGATGCCGCCTGCCAAGACTTACCTTTCAATACAGGATGGAAGCCTGGGGGGGATGCTTGTCCTCTGCTCCCAGCTCTGCAAGAGTGGCCCCGCATGACCAGGGTCAAACTGGAACCAAGTGGCCTCATTGCCACCATGTGCTCAGCGTGACCTTGGATGTGAAGACTCCGTCCCCCAGCCTGCGACCAGCCGGGTCTGCCACCTAGCATGGGAGGAAAAGGGAAACTAATTGAGTTGTACACGATTTAATCACATTAGCATCCCCGGTGCTGCCACTTTCCATGTCCCCACAAGCTCGTGCCACGTTTGCGGTTACTGGTGCTCACACACGCCCCGGGGCGCTGGGTTTCAGACATGCACCGAACTGTCGCTTGCAAATTTAGAAATCTATTTTTTAAAGCAAAGTAAGCAAACAATGGTGCTTTCTCTGCCTGTCATAAAGATCATTAAAAGAAGAGCTGCTGGCGGGGATTTTGGTGGCAAACAGGCCAGGCTTGGCGGGGCAAGACCTTTGCTACAGCTCACTGCTTTCATGCTGAACTGAAGCGACGGCCCTCGATAGCCCGTCACACCACCAACCCTTTGTCAAGAAGCTCCAGATAGCAGGCCAGCCTGGGCTGATCCAGCAGTCCCCAGAAAAACTGTCTGAGAGCTTTTGCCTTCAAAGGGAAAAGCCCCCCAGGTCCATCCTGCCACCCCAAGAAGAGAGGGTGAAGCCATCACCCATCATGGTGTTTCAGTACAGCCCTGTGATCACCTAGGTCTTTCCTCTTCATGAACAGACTGGAGCCCTAACAGCCTTGCTGTGCTCATTGTCACAGCTCTGGCATCATGGCAGCTGTGGGCATTACAGGATTCGTCATTTTCCTGAAGTAGCTCTGGCCCCAGATCTGCTTGATCGCCCCCAGAATGGCAGCCCCACTCTGAACAGCGAGTGTCACCCTTGCCCTTGTGGTCCTGCACAAAAATTCAATAGCCAGCACTAGAAAAATAACACAAATACATTTCAGACTTATTTTCTTTAATATTAAGATCTTTAAGACTACCTCACTTCCCTGCTCCAGACTTTTAGCAATTAAGGACCGCAGGGCTGACCATTCATAGCCCACAACTGTGGTATCCATTTCCACTTGGGCTGAGCTGGATGCTGCTGTGGGTTCCCCACACTATTCAACCAAATAATGGAAATATCTGGGTCCACTTTAACATGTTCAAAACACATTGCACTCCATCAGCATCTTTGGGGGAATCTATTATTTTTAATTACCGTTAGACACAGGAGTAACTCAGATAACCTTTCCTTCCTTTTGTCTTTCAGGACCCAGAAGGCAGTGTAACAAGGAGTCTGTCTGTACGTGGAGAAGAAAACTCTATTTTCTGTTTACTTTGAAAAATGCTCATATTGACTTCCATTTATCTTCCAATAAGTCCTTGTCCAATGCAACTCAGAACATAATCAGTTCCAAGGGCAGGTGCTCCTTAATGAGAGAGCTGAATTTTTTTTTACTCCATTCATTAAAAGGGAAAGAGGGGGCGAAAAAAAAAAAAAAAAACAAGAGAGTTAGAAAATGGCATGAAAGCATATTATCAGTAAATTGTTTCCACTGTGTTTGTGACTGTTCTTAATGTTTTATGAATATGCTAAAAAAAAATTTGCTCAGGCATTTTTCCTTGGGCACTCTAGTTAATTACTTATTCAGAGAGCTTCTACTCTGTTCCTTGCAAAATGTGTTGTGCATTAATTCTGATTATGTACAAAAACCCACCTGCAAGGAAAAACTCTGAATCAGTAATGCTGATAAAATGAGCAGCTCTCCTGGGGCTTTACTGAGAAACAGGATACTGGACAGAATTAGAATCTGTAGCTAAGGCTATTCATAATGTCATTAACATAAAGGCAATTAAATGAGTTTTTAACCTACAACCTTTTATTGTTATTAATGAACATTAGAAAAACACAGGAGATAAAATTGGTAATTATCTCTGCACCAAGCTATGCAATAATGTGTTTAAATATAAAAACAAAACAAATGATTATTGTTAGTATTTTCAGTAGCAGAAGCCCCAAGGAGCAGCTCAGTCACATTTAATCACATGGTACTACACCAAGAGGGTTAATTAAATGAGGGTTTTACCTTCAGCACACTTGGTTATTCTGTTTAATATGGAATCAACAAACAGAAATGCCAATCTGCAAAATATTCCAGGCGGTGCCTTTACCTTCAGGTGGGCACCTTGACAAAAAAACAAGAGGGGTTTAGTTCCCCCCAGGACAAGAAGTTGTAGTCCTGTAATCAAGTTTTTACTCTAGCATGCTTTCAAAACCAATTCCAGAAACAACTGCATAAATCCCAGCTCATAGCCTAAGTTTACCCTTCTGTAAAAAATAATTTGGGAATTTGAAAGAGATGGACATTTTACAGTAGATGGTAAATGTGGTCACAGCATCATAGCATAGTCAAAGAACCTCCAGTTCCCTTTTTTTAATGCAAACTATTGTATCCTCTACTTAAGCAGTCACAAATTACACAGTGTCTTCTAAAGGGGAAATACATTAAAGCTCAATGAAATAGCTTATATCTAGATTTGAACTTACTAATGTGATTAAAATTTCATTATTTAAATCTCCAGAATGGCTTTAACATCTATCTTTTAAAATAGTTTTTTTTAATGTATTTACATTCTTTTGGGGGTTCAGAAATCTATTTTCTGGGCAATATGTGGCTTAACAAATGACAGTTAATACATTTAATCTTCCATCCCAGTAGACAAAGCTTTCCTAAGGAAGATGTCCTTAAACCTGTCCAGCTACAGCTCGCAGAAGGGAGGAGCTGAAGCCACCTAACGACTGTGCAGGTTTCAGTGCTGGTTTGATGGAGCAGCACGTGTCACTGCTGCAAGAAGCCCCGTGGTTGGATGCTGCAGGAACCTACCCTGTCCTTCATCCCCGTGACCCCCACATCTCATGGGGGTATTGGTGAAAGTCCCAGCAGCAGAGGGGAGGATGCTGTACACGGCTGAAGGGAGGAAAAAAAACCCAACACACAAAGACAAAACACCAAACCAACCAACCAAAAACCAAATAAAAAAACCACAACAGAAAATTCAAAGAGTGGTTGGCTGATGTGCTGTAAGTATGGATAACCAAGGACATCACTCCAGCAAGGTCTGAATATGGGACTACAAAGAAGGCCTGGTGGAAGAATAGCTATATAGCTACATTTTCCCTAAAACATATCCTTTCTGAGACTGCTAAAGAGAAGTGAGAAAGTGTAAAGGATTTAGCAAAAGTGTTCCCTTTCTATCTGGGAAGTCCGCATAGCAAGAGATCAGAGGAAGCATTAAGAAAATATAAATATATGAAGGATGAACAATTAGCAGTACAGTTTATAACAGCAGATACTATCAGATAAACCAGCTGCTTCTTTTGTCAGACATCCAGTGAGGAAGAGGATAACCTGATCAGTCAGACATCTGAAAGAACTTGCAAAAAAGCTCCTTGTTATACCTGAAACCAAATGTTTCGCAAACACATGTACCTGCATCTCACCTGTACACAGGGAGCTCTGGCAAAGCTCAGAGCTGGATCTCCGGAGAGGTAAAATCTCCCCTTCTGCATAGACAGGACTCAAGTCTAAGGAAGCAGCCAGGTGCACTGAGCAAGCAGGAGCAGAAGGGGAGACACAAGAGGAAGCATCAGCAGAAATGGTTTTAAGTATAAAAAAATCAGATGAGACCTATGGATAGCTGATGGCTGGAAAGGTGCAGAGCCCAGAGCTGGAGGGAAAACGTTTCTTTATGGGGGTGAGGCAACAGGAACAGGGCAGAGACATCCACAGGTATTTTTGATGTTGCTGTTCAGCGGCTCCCAAGACCTTTTTAAATGCACACAGCCCTCTCCACCACCACCTGCATCGCCAGTAATGCACGGGATCATCGGCACCGATATGCTGTGCTGTCAAACAGCGTCATGGACGACTGCAGTATTATAACCAACAACCCCTTCAGGTAAATTAGCAGCTCTAAATACCCAAAAGGTTTTCCCCAATAACTACAGATTTCTATTCCTCCTGATGTAGAAGCTGATTTCAGTTGCTTGTGTAAGCCTGCTATTCACTAGTGTAATAAGAAAAGGCCCAGGCTATTCAAGTGCTGTGTAGATGCAGAAATTATGTGCATACTAACCAGCTTCTCCAAGTGAAATAAGTACAGTTGGTTTAGTTTCTTTTGAACTGGGAGATGTTGTAGGAAGCCATTAAGCTAGGTGAGCTGTGGCGGAGGTGAGATGCCTCTAGCACTCGGTGTGTGAGCACACAGCCCTGGCTGGCACCAGGGAGCAGCACAACGTCACTTCTGTCCTGGGGGCATGACTCGGGCAATGCTGCAAACACACAACCCAGCGTCTTACACGTCCCATTGTTTGGCAGCCTGTGAGCGTACAAGCAAAGGCTGCCATACAAGGAAGGTCCGCCACGCTGGAGCTCTTCTCCCTCTACCCAGGCAGCTGTGCTTTTGAGATCACTTTGAGTTTTTCACAGAAAAATAGAGCAGAGGCAAACAGCTAAGCAGAAACACATGCCATGTGCTGGCTTTTGAAAATCCTTTTCTATTTTTTAAATTTTAGATCACCAAGGTCATTATTTACCTCTATACTTTACTCTCTTCCCTTCACCAAGGTAAGAAGCACAACAACCTTTCCTTACCCTGATCAAGCCAATGCTCATTTTCATTGAAAGCTGCTTGGGATGGGACCAGGCTGGGCTGTCCTGCTCTAGCCCCAAGGCCATTGGCATCAGCACAATGGGAAAGGCAGAGCTGGTCTGCACACCCAGCTGTAGCACAGAGCAGATGGGCAAAACCACCTTCCTTCACTCATATCTAAAAAAACCCAAAACACAGTGGCAAACGATACTTGGTGAGGTCAAGTACAAGGTAATGCCTGTTAGAAGAAAAATTTAATTACATATACCTCAGGGAGTAATTCTGGACAGCTTCAGCCAAGGCAGTCATGTGACACACAAGTGCTCCAAGTGGCTCCAGTGGCATTCCAAGGAGACAGAGGAGTGCTGAGAAGTGTCACCCAGTTTCCAGCACCAGGTCAGTACAGACATTCCCACTGTGTTCAGCTGAAACCCATGAACCTGGGCATAACCCGTTCCCAATGGGGACAAGCTCACTGGAACCAGCCACCGAGGTGTCTGGCCACAGCTGCTGCAGCGAGGGGAGCACACAAGAAATCAGTCTACTCTAGCGCGACAAATCCTATCTTCTTTATAAGCTTAGTCACGAAAGAACTACCAAGTCTATATTTTATTTATAGTATTTTAGCAGATAAATGTCACTCCTGTTCCTTTTTTTTTTTTTTTTCCAGCTATCAAGTATTTACAGTGACAACCGCCTGTTGTCTGTCATTCAGAGAGCTGGCACCTGTCTGGATAATAGCACGACTCAATATTCCTGAAGTACTAGATTTCGGCAAGAGAAGAAAAATCAATAACTGTGACAAGTGCTATCCATTAGAGCCCAAGAGCAGAGAGAAAATGATTACACAGTATCATTTGTTTAATATAACGAGGCTGTAAATGAAAACTCTTACAATTGAGCTTTAGGGGATAAAACATCCTTTCAAAGGCAAGATGACCATGGACCAGATGTACCTGAATTCCCAGGGCCGAGCTGGTCAACATCAGCTGAAGTTCAGGGTTCCCATCCTGCCAGATGATGGTCCCCCTCGAGATCAATAGAGCCCCTACACACAGATCAGAGCAACAGCAGCCATTAGCATCAGCCACCAGCTCCCCATCCCAGGGCAAAGGCAGAAATGTCTTTTTCCAACACAGCTCTGCTTTTTCTTCATCAGGCTTCCCACAGCAGAGCAATACATGCATACAAAACATATTATATATATTGAAGTCTCCACTTTAATATTTATAGTACATACTTATATTCTACATAACAGCATTTCTAAGCATTCAGTGAATATGGACAGTGGGAGGAAATGAAATTTGAGTGGTTTCAGGAACTTGGCCATCCTTAGCTCTCCAGCTCCCCACCCTTGGTATCCTTCATTGTTTGGCTTCATGGCCTTGTGTCTCTTGAGCTGATGTTTCCCTTCTAAATGGCATTTCAGCTTTGGCTTCCCTCACTGCCCAGCACCCTCTCCCGGATTAGCTCTTGGGTGCCATATGGTACAAATGGCCTGCCGCACACTCATACAGTCAGCATTTAAAAACCTGCCAAGCTGCTGCCTCTGCTGGCAGCCTGCCTGGTGGCTCCATGGGCTGCAAAGGGAGCACGACGCTGCCTGGAAATAATTGAGATGGGGCTCTGCCAGGTCGCACGCGGCAGTGCCGGGAGCAGCGCTCCCCTGTCCCCTCCTCTCCCCCACGGCACACTCGGACGTTCCTGCACATGCACCCACTTCCCAAACTGCAATTAAAAAATGGCACTAGCTTATCTCAAACATTTTCCGCTTCATTCAGGGTATGTGGCAGGAAGAGCCCACTGATCCCTCGGCTGCTCCCCAGAAGGCATACAGGGACCTGTCCCCAGCCCTTGGCCACAGCGGGGCACGCACCATGCCGGGACAGCTCCCAACTGTGGCATGGGGGGAGAGGCATCCAGATCACCGGGAACTTGTTTCTCACCTCACCGTAGGAGTCCTTGCCTAAAACACACCTATTCCTCCCCTTGCAATGGCACATGCACGTCCTTCACTGCTGGCAGGAGGGCTGATCAGTTCAAGAGAATCACCCCTGGAGACACTGAAAAGAAGCAAGCCCTGTGAGAAGTTGACAGAACTTTGGCCACTGGTCTCAAAGACGACAAAAATCACATGAGAAAAAAAAAAAAAAAAAAAAGAAAATCAGGTACAACAGCAGACCTCTTCCCGTGTCTCTCAAACAGCATTGCCCTCTTCCCCCACCCTCTTGTAGCCTGACCAAGCTCCTGTTTTCCCTCATCCCACAACCGTGCTGACTCCACTTTCTCCTCTACCAGTCTTGGCTGATATTTTTGCTTCCTTTTCTTTTAGCCCCATGAAAGTAGACTTTCCATCTTCTCGTTATTCCAGAGGCAGATACATTAAAATGCCTGGGTCATCTCATATCAAACACCACCTTTTGACTTTGATCTCTTTTAGCTCTTTATCAGATTTCATTTCCAGGTTTTGGCTGACAGCTTCTCTGGGGTCTCTCCAGCCACAGGCCTTGTCCCTAGCAGTTGTAAGCTCCTGATCCCAAGTCCTGCTGCTGGGAAATTGTTTTCATCCAATGTCATTTCATTAATAATACAGACTAGGTCCCTGCTCTGCCTAAGTGTCCCCCCCACAGTAGATATGACCTACCACCCCTCCCCGGTGCCAGGAGCCGTTCAGTGGCTGTGACACAAACGGGCAGCATGCTGGAGACTGGCAGCAAGGCTCACAGGAGGACGATGCCATGACCACCAAGGCCCTGGACCCACCAGCTCCCTTGAAGCCACAGCAGCTGTGGACATACTCTGTGGCACCTGCAAAAGGCTACATGTGGAAACCCTGGCATTGGTGAGAAGTGACATTTTCCAAACCACTACCCAAAATCCTATCACACATGTCCTTGGGGCTGCCCGTGAAGTGAGGTGCCCCAAGCATCTGCAAACAGCTGATAACACAGGGTTAGGCATCCAGCTTCACTTATGGCTGAAGAGGAGGGGAAATCTTGCAACTTCTCTGTCATTTGCCGTTGGGCAAATAGGTCAACAGTTTCAAATATGATACTGCTCCTTAAAAGACATCATTTTGTATGTTTGTAGCTTGCCAACTCCACACAACCTCTAGTAGAGCATCAAACTTGCAGGAGCCTTCATCCTTCCTAGATTGGACTTCAAAGCTGTAACGTTACCTATATGTATTTGTGCATTATTTAGCTCTTGTTAGACTAAGCTTTGCCCTTCAGTCACAGCAGGGAGTGGGTAGAAGAAAGGCAATATTAGAATTAAAAAAAAAGTATAAAAGGAAATGTAGGATGAAAACGTCTCTGACAGAGACTGGTGGCTACGTTGGTAGTTTCCATGCAGTGGTGAAGAAAGCAGGAGTGCTGTGGTTCTGATGTATTCTGGTGAAATATTTGTATGATGTGCCTACACAAAACTTCAGATGAAACAGTCTCTTTATAAGCGTTTGATAGCAAGGAGATAAGTGGCTTTGCCATTACTTCCGTTTGTGAAATGAAAGCGATACTGAGTCTTGGTGTTCCTGGATGGAGCTGCTGATCATTGCAGTGACAGCCAAACTAGCTTCGCTTGTTTGTTGTTTACGTTATGCTAAGGGGAAGGAGTTTCTTTGCTGTCATTGTATCCTGTGATGTGGCAAAACACAATTCATGCCCAGTGTGCGCAGAAATTCTAAACCAGCAATATTTATTACCCATGCATATACAGTACATATTGCTGCTTTGCTGTCAGTGCTGCTTACAGTGCTCTAGTGAAAATAAAAGGGCATTTGTAGCTAGAGTGCCACAATGTTCTTTGACAAGATGGGTGTTGCACAGGCTGTAATATGGTTTGCTAATGTACCACATGCACAGGGGTGAGAAGGAAGGTTCTACCATGAATGCCTGGAAAGACTCATGGTACATGAAAGGAATCCCTACAAGTAACAGTTGTAACCTTGTGCTGTAAGGACAGTGCTCATATGGCCAGATGCCGCTGTGGGTGTTGACACTGTTGATAGCAAGCGGCAGCAGCTCCTGGGAAGCCTCGCTGCCTGAACAGGTAGCTGGGGTGTATTTGGGGTGGAATTCGGCCGGGACATGAAGCTCACTAGGAAATGTCAGTTCAGCTCACTAGGAAATGTCAGTTCAGCAAAAGCAGTGAGGGCCTGACTGGTCATCTGATCCAGGAGCCTGGTATTTTACATGCTGAACAAAATTTTAACTGGATGAAGAGACCCAAGGATAAGGATCCTAGGTGAACAGTACTGCCTGAGACAATCTGAGCAGATTAAAGTATTTCAGAAGCGATCAGCTCTACCATTAACCCTAGCAGGTTCTTAAAGTCTGTTACATATGATGGAGCATAAGATCCTCCATTTTCCCCAAATAATGCAAGAAATAAAAAATGTCCAACTGCTGGACAAGGCACACACATAGTGCTCTGGAGAACAGCAGAGAAGCCAAAGCATTGCTCTCTCCCTAGAAGTGCATAACAAAACCATTCACCAAAAATTTCTAAAAAGCAAGACCTATACTTTTTGTAGGACATGGTGGTTACCGCGGGGTCCCTTCTAGACAACAAAAGACAAATCAGTATTTAGAAATGCAGTGGATAAGGGAGTTCATGTTTAGCTTACATCATTAAACAGGTTCTCCTTTCCAGACTCTGCTCCCAAGATCTCTGCTGGAATGTTACTTGACATGAAACTGCCTGGACCCCTCTGCAATGAGCCCCAGAGACTGGGTGCTACACAAAAGGTCACTGGCTGCAGGCACTTTACATTGGGAAGAGGTGGTCAGTTCTCTCCCCATCTGCCAGACTCCAGCCTTCCTTGGGAACTCACTTTCCTGCCCCTGTGGCCATTTGGATCACATTGCATGACAACAACAATTCCCACCTCCCACGTGTGCAGTGCCAGCTCTTGCATATCTCCAGCTACAAGATCTCTGTGCACAGACTCACACCAAGCCCGAAATCCAAAAACATAGAAAAATCAACTTATGAAGAGAGCAGGTTCCTGTGCAGACAGACAGGCACCTTGTTAAGGAAGCTTCTATTTACTAACATTCTCCTTCGGAAAGTGTAGGTTTCCCTACACAAATTCTACCTAACCATAAGAAAAAGAAAGCTTTTTGCTTTTAGGAGCAGCCAAACTCCGGAACAAAGGGGTTGCGTAAACTCCGTTCTTGGAGATATCCAAAACCCAACAACACATCATCCTGAGCTTCCGGCCCTCCTTGGCCCTGCTTTTTAGTGGTGAGTAGTTGGACTATATGCTCTCTAGGAGTCCCTGCCTGCCCCAGCTATTCTGTGACTCTGACTTATATGATTCTACTGTGCATTTGAACAAATGACAAGACAAAGACCAGAGTGTGTAGGGTTATGGAACCACAGACTTGCTTGGAGCACATATGCTCATACTCTACTGGTAATATTGAAGGAACAGAGGTGAATTAACGTCTTGGGCTGATACAACAGTACATGAAGAAATACAGCACTTTACAAAAGAAGCCTCATCACAAGCACTCAGTGACAGCCATGCACTTGCTTGAAATCGCTGGACCAATTACATAAAAATGCATTTGTGTGCAACATTACTAAACAAAATGTTTTCTTAAAAATGCCACAAACCCTTCTAGACTAGGCTTAAGGAGAAACCAAACAGCTGTAAGAACCCCACAGGCTTACTGCAGTTTCCTGAGCTTTAACATGGCAACTTCTCTACCAAGTAGTTATCCCTCTCACAGAGCTCAAAATGCATGAAATTCCCCACCAAACTCAGTTGTTTTAAAACTCATCCAATGTTGACAGACGGAAGTTGGAAAGAAAGAAAAAAAAGCACCTGATAATTTCTTCTTTCTGTAGGACCTGATCTTGAACCTGAGGAAACTGTGAGTATTAAAGTGCTTGGGAAGAAGTCTCAGGCAAGGCTAGGGAAAGTATTTGTGTATGAATATCACAAGGTGTTACTCTTATCACAATCTATATGCCAAAGCCACTTCCCTAGTGTGTGGATGCTGTAGGGGCAGCACCAGCATCAGGTGTTGGCTTCCTGCTCTGCTCCCTGAGGTCAGAGAACCCCATGAGTCCCAGGGATGCTCAGAGGGGAAACAATGCGGCAGCTGGGCTGTGCTGGCAGTTAGAGCCACCCAGCAAGCAGTCACAGGTTTCCAAGCTCTCTGGGGTTCACCAGCAGGTTTGGTTTTGTTTGTTTGTTTGATTTTCCCCCCCCGCATAGACACTGCTATTTCCACCTCTGTGGTGTGGTGCAGGTGTGCATAAGTGACAGAAACTTCTCCAAAGCAGCCACTGCCTGTCTTCCATTCCCAAAGCCACAGTCCCACAAGCCCTGCCCAGCAGAGGCAGGTAAGCCGAGAGGTACCTTTAAACCCTTGCTCAGCACCCTGACTTCATTACTTCTTCAAAAGTTGTGAAACATCCTCTTGCAGAGCCTTTTGCTGGCCAGCTTGAAGGGAAGGGAAGTTGGAGCACAGCTGTCTCCTTCCACCAGGCAGTCATCAGAGCTTCAGCCACCTGAAAAGTGAGAAGAAAAGGGATTAATATTTCAAAAGACTGAGTCTCCTCCACTACTTACAGTTTATTGTTTCCCAGAGACATTAAGGAACTGGTACTTACTGGGATCAAGGAGCATATACTGTGCTCTCTAAAGCAAACCTAGAGCTGCTTTCTGTGTTACAGCTGATGCAGGAGTTGTCACTAGCTTTGCACTTTCTTGGCTTATGCTACCTTGAGAAGAAAAGCACTATTTTCCTTCATCTGCACGCCCATCTCTGTTAATTGGTAACAAGTGCAATCACTTCCCTTAGGAGCCTCTCCAAGGTGCGGGGTGCAGCGCTGCTCCCACCAATGTCATTATCCTGGGAGTCAGCCCCATTGGAAAGTACAAATCTGTACCAAGAAAACCTGTTACTGGTAAAGTGGGTTTTTCATACCTGGTTTTATTCCAGCTACAGAGCACTACAGAAAGACAGGCCTTTGCATTGCAACTATCCGCTTCCCTCTTACAGAACACATTTCACAGAGCTGTTCTTTGCAGTCAAAAACTGTGTGTGTTAGAGACAAACATGTATTACAATGAGAATATTTGATTGGACTTTGATGAGGCTGGAACTAGAAAACACCACTGTAACAGCTGAGATCCCTGCACTGAAAAGACATACTGTTAACTGAAGTAAATACGTTGCTATGAATTTCTGACTTAATTGACAGAACATTTTATAGTGTGAACTTCAAAATCTCATTAGGAATGAATCAAGCTGAGGCTACGTGCCTGTAACATTCTTAATACCAACATATAGTCAGGCCTACTTGGAGCTGATATAATTTCTTGATCAAGCAGCTGAGAGATTCCAGTGTAATTTAATGCAATCAATTATAATGCTTCATGCCAATATGTAAAACTGAACTGGATTAGAAGAAATACCATCTCCAAATTGTGGCCTGACAGACAAATCCCAGCATTTTCAGCAGCTCTTAGTTCACATCCATCCCCGACATGCCTAAGCTAAAGGAATAAAGGCATTTTCCTACAGACGTCAGAGGTGTGAGGTGCCCAGGAGGCCGGCTGGGCAGTGCGCAGTGATCTCACTGTGATTAAAGGGCTCCATCAGTAACTCCTTCTCCCCTACCAGCACACTACATTTTGGTGCTTGACTGCATTACCCATCGTAATCACTCTTATTATGGAAATACAACTTAATTCTCAACAGCTTCAGTGATAATATTACAGAATGAAGACTAATGAAAAGATCCTCCATACATTTAGCTCCAGCCCATCCCTGCTCAGCATGTGGCTGTGTATTCCAGACACACAGCATCCACAAGCCCCTGGCCGAGGCCCCTCACATCTGTAGTGCAGCCGCTGCCGCCTGCGCCCTGACTCGTACCTCTGCTCCCTCCTCCGGCAAAGGTGGCTCAGGCTGTGGGGATGCCCAGTCACACGACATTCTGGGGAGCAGACGGGCTTATTCTCTTCATAAAAGGGTGGTCTCCTCAGACAGTTGGAAAGCTAAAGTTTGGAGGGATTACATTAACAAAAGCAAATTAACCAGGAATACCTAGCATGAATACTCTCATTCGAAAATTAGCTCCTAGTGGCTGGAATAATATGACAGATGAGGGCTTAGCAATATTTTTGTTGAGAGATTCATGGGGTAAAAATCCCATGTATAGTTATCTTAATTAGCAAAAGAGCTATCTAAACAAATTACTGGATTATTTCAAGTATAAGCCCACACTGTCCACCAGCACCTCAGGCCCCATGCTTAGCTAATTTATTACATTTAGACATCTGACCTTTTGTTGCTGAGGGACCTTGGTCTGGCATGGTCTCCCCACTGCAGTGCCCAGGAAAGCCAAGCTGGGGAAGGCAGTACCAGCCCCTGCCCACACCCCCCAGCCATCTCTGTTTCCCTTGTGCCGGGCCAGGGGCTTCACAGGACACGCAACAGCCCTGGCTGGACCTCCAGGTGACCCCTGAAAGCCAAGAGCACAAAAATCTCCATTCACATCACTGGGTTATTCATTCACTGTTTCCTTCTGAGTTAAAAGGGATGCTTGGGAACTGGGGCAATCCCATAATATCTCCTTAGTCCACCAGTACACAAATTAAAATATCTGACAGATTGCTAATGAGCTGATGTTGGAATGACTGGATAGTCTGTTATCATTTGACCATTCACAGTTTCTTCAGCAGCCCATCTGTGTGCCAGGCACAGCTACCGGGGAGCAGCCTGGGACAGTTCCTCCATTTACACCTTTTGCCATTATCGGCCTTTGGGAAAGACCTTGAGCAATTAAAGTTTTTGTCAAACATATTGTCATCTTTCCCACCCTGTCACTAACCCCCCTGTGCTGCTACAAAGGTCTGCTTAACAGCAGGCTGGAGACACAGCTATTTTGTACACATTTCTGTACCCAAGCCACGTGTTCATGCTCCAGCCTGGTGGCTTAGATCATGTACCGCATCCGATGCACAGCACTGTGTGGGCAGCTCACAGCTTTCTTCCTGAGCAAAACCCACCAAATTAAGTCTTCATACATACAGGTCGCTTTCTGATAGACTTGCTTGCATTAGGCAGTGTTAACATGCACTTCCACATCTGTTTTGAGGTCGGAAAAAAAAAAAAGAAAAGAAAACCACCCTGGAAATCCCACCCAATTATCTATTTGGGCTGTTGGAAAGGAAGTGTCCTGCCCACAGGCAGTGCAGCACTGGTCCCAAAGAACCAAGGTTGCTGGGGAGACAAATGCAAACTCAGGACAATTCTACTTACTCTGCCAAAGTGCCAAGAGCCTGCAGAGAGCTGCTGCTGGTGTCAGACTGAGCCAGCAGGCACACAAGGATATCTGCAGGGCAGAGCTTCTGCAGGGACACCTGTGCCACTTCAGCAGACTTTGTGCACAGACATCAGCTGGGAGGTAAAACCCTCTGTAAATGAGTGATAACTGGGGAAACACAGAGCAAAGAAAGGACAATTTGAAGAGAAAAAAGTGCTCCTAAAATCTATTTCTTCAGAAAAGTCACACAGCAGCTGGTCACGGCTGAAGTAAATTGTGTCTGACCTCAGAGCGAGCCCTGGGAGCATCCCTTCAGCAGAGGCCTCCCAGCAGCCAGGGTCCTGCCTTCAGTAAATGGACAGAGTTCCTTGCTCCTACACACACTATCCAAACTGCTTCAACAAGTTAAGGTCTGCGAGATCAGGCCCATACACTCAGCAAAGGCTTCTGCCTAGTGCTACCTAATGCCAGCGCAAACATGAGAAATGTAAGATTTCTGAGAGAGTCCTGGTTTCACACCGTGTGATGGAGAATTAATTTTTTTGTGCATTTGCAGCATCCTTTATAAGCAGAGAATGAAGACACAAATTATGTTAGTATATGGTGTCTAAAACTGCTCCCTAGGGAAAAGGGACAAGGAATGCTCGTCTCTCCAGAGGACCAGAGGTGAGCTTGCCAGATTTGGCCCAGTGCCTTCCACCAGTCACATCTTAAAAATTCCCAGTGCGGTTTCCTGTGGGCTCTGCAGCACTGCATACCTCCAGGGTCACAATTCTGTCTACCTAAACTAAGACAGAAACAGGAAAGTAAACAAACGAGGAGGAAACTGTGTGTGTTACATGGCAGCTCCGTATGGGGTAACTTGTTCGGCTGCTTTGACGAATTACTTTCCTCAAATGCAATCACTCACACTGCAAATCTGAAACACAATTGAGAAAAAAAACAGTACAAGGAAAGAGAGTCAAAATGGGGCAAACAAAGCAGAAAAACAAGAGGTCAAGCCCTGATGAACAAATTCCCTTTTTTCCTTCAACTTGGAAAACTCAGGCATAACTGCGGAAGGTGCTTCCAGGCAGCTCAAACTTGCATAAGAGGCAGAGAAGCGCAGGCATCCCTGACCTTGTTTGGCAGTATTACAAGAGGTCATATTTTCAGATGGATGATCTGATCTTGAAATATCCTCCAGTGTAATGAGTACAAACAAGCTTTTCTTCTGTATCTGTCTCAGCTGTGTATTTCTTTGCTTCCTCTGGTTTTTAATGCAAGGAGCAGCCTTGCGAGGGCTGCAGAAAGCAGAAGCAAGCTGAGCAGCGGTACCACCTCTGCTCCGATGAGTCACCAGAGTCGCTGGACCGAAACTGCACAAACCAAAGCGTTCTGCTCAGCCAGAGAGCACAGCAGGCACCACTGCCCGCTTTCCTATGCTGCTTCATCTGGCTGCTTGGCCCAGCGAGGGGCCAGTGTATCCCTGATCAGAGAGAAGGGGCTGTACATTGCTCTGACCCAGGAACGCACAGGCTGCAGCCAGCAAAGCTAATTGAGAGAGATGATAGGGGAAATTTGCGCTGACATTATCACAAAGGGCTCCTTCTAGGGCCAAAGCAGCATTCGTTTTTGCTTCAGCATCTCCTCTAGCTCACCCAGCAGCTCAAGTACCCCACAGTGTGCCCATAGTGGTGCCAGAGCTGCCAGTGCAGGGCCACTGTGGGTAGCATGGTCAGTGGCTGGTGGCCCTGATGGTGACCAGCACCATCCTGCCAGCAACCAGGCTCCACCGGGCAGCAGCAGTGCTGCCAGTGGGACAAAAGCAGCTTGTCACACCAGGCTGGCCATGCTACATATAATGGCATCACCGGGCATGGCACTGGTGGGAGGTTGGGACTCCAGGAGGGGTGGGCAGCCTTCACCCCCAACACCTCTGTGTCCACTGGGGTGTGACATGCCAGCCTGGGGACACACAGCATCTGCTCCACACCTCAAAACACCTCCAGACCAAGACATCTCACCCATCTTTGAGGGCGGTTGCCTTCAGCAGAGTCGAAGGAAGCAGCTTGGTGAGTGGCTGGGGCAGGTGGACCAGCAAGGCAGGGATCCACAGTACCTCCTGGAAACACACTTTGTGTCCTCAACGAGCACAAAATATTCCTCCCTAATATTAACACACTGCAATAATCATCCTCCCTGTGATAAATAGATTATTGGGATTTTTTTTTTCTCTCCTTTTTTTCCCCCCACTCACATAATCATTTAACTGGTTCTCAAATCACAAGTTATCAAGACTCCATCTGAATGCCACAGTTTTCATGTTATGAATCTTGGGTTAAACAACTCTTTCTCAAATAAATACTCCTTTTTCAGTTGATACTGGAGCTTTTGTTATTCACAGTAACCAAGCTCCCAGTTGGCTAACCTCTCACCTAACACAATGTCTTCGTCTTTCATTTGAAGGAAATTTATCATCCATAAGCAAAGACAGAAAATGTGTGAATGTCTAAAGCTTATGTAAATTAAGAGGCTATGCACACCAGTCCTAAAAATAGTAGATAATAACAAGCATTTCTCCACCATACTATAATTATGGGCCTGCTGTCATCTCTTCTATTCTCTATAAGGTCACAGTTGTATTATAAAAAATTTACAGTATATTATCAGTTAAAAACACAATAATTAGCAAGCACGCATCTTCCATCTTCAGCACCAGTGATGAATGTTCGCAGTCAAGGCAAAAAAAAAGAAAAAGGGCACATTGTTTGCTTTATGTGGACAGTACACACTTAAATTTAATCAACTTCTGCTATCCAGCAGGCAACATTCTTTCGCTATTATAACACTATTTGCCAAGATCAGAGTACACCCTTGGGGTGAATTCATCCTTAATGAAGAGACAAGGAGCCAAATCCTTCACTATCACATCACTGATATACACATGAACATATTTCGTTAAACTTCATAATTCTGTATGAATTATTCTAGGATATATCTGTGTGACTAGAGAAAATCTCAGGCATTAGCATTATAATAAACATTTGCACTTAACATTCCAAATTTTTAACTCAGAAAATGATGCATATTGAGAGAGTCTCTCCTGTAACACTTGCCATTTTGGGTGTTTCTTACATGCTGGAAGATGAAAGACAGAAGTGGGAGACTGTGTCCAGACCACAAGTCCCACATCTTTTAGCAGAGGCCCCCTAAGATGTTACTCAGTCACTGCCTTGCCCCACCCTCTCACTCCAGCCACTTTTAATTTCCTGGGTTATAATGGCTAACTGGCAAGCATAACCAGCATGTCACCTGCAGTCATTCACAAAAGAAGCCTAAAAATCTTAAGAGATCAGGACAGGTTGCCTTTACTCTTTGACGACCACATCAAGGATTAAAAAAAAAGAACACTTTGAAAAGTTTATAATTGTCTCAGTGAGACAAAAAGGACTGAAAGTTTGAAACATGAGCAAACTAAGCACTTCAAGATTGTGTATCTTTTGACTACATTTAAGTAAAACTAAAAATGGAACACCAAAATGTTTCATTCAACTCTTTCAGCAAACAAATAAAGCCTGGGAAATTCATTATCATGAACTAAATAAAAACAGTTTTGCCGTGAATGGAGGAATTTGCTAATTCCACTCACATCCTTTGCCCTGAACCCCTCGGCAGCCACGGCGGCAGGGATTACCCGTGCTGCGGGGAGCCGGCAGACACCAGGGCAGCAGGAGGAGGCTGAGCTCCGGCAGGCACCGACACTGTCTTTCATCCTGTGCCAGTGAACCCAAGGCCCATCTTGTGACAACTCTGCCTCTGATTTCTAGGCCTGTCCTAAATTGCCTTTCTCCTGCCATATGTCATTCTCCCCAGGTCATGCTCTGCTGGGCCAAGCAGTGCTCGAGCAAGTAGCCAAGCAGAGAGGAACCCAGCACGGCTAGAAGATGGGAGAGGAGCAGGCAAAGCCTTAGAGGCTGGGTACCAGCAGATAACATGCTCACATCCCAAATAACACAAACCCAATTCAGGCTACATTAGGAGGAGTGTGGTCAGTAAGACCTAGAATACCCACCGGCTGAGCAGAAGGCTGCAAATGGAAAAGGTTTTTCAACCACGTGTTTGTAAGTCTCGTCAGTGAGACTGAGGCAAAGACAGTACCCAATAGCCCACAGAGGAGGATGTGATGTGCTCCAAAGGAGGGGCCAGGCAGCATTACCTCATCAGTATTTACAAAGTGTATGTCCCATGTAGGCTTTAGGCTGGCACTGAGATTCAGAGAACCGCTCAACGACAGAGCAGGTCATGGATATGAAGCTCAGCCCAAATCAGTTTAAGCATCAAAAATAGGGATAGCTTTCACACAAGCACCTCTAGTATAAGCCTTAGTAGTGTTGCAGTTACGGTACATGTTCACCCTGAACACAAGTTCTCCCTGCTCTTCCCACCTGTCCGACACTGCACAGTCAAAGAGTTAGAGACTAAAGGTGTGGATGTTCCTCCAGGTTCTGCCTGTGTTGTGCCTTCAGCCCTCATGTTTTTGTGGGCTGAATTACTCCTGCTCAGATGGGAAGGTTCTGCCAGATGTGGTCCCTACCATAAACCCCAAAAGAGTTTGCTGGCTGCTTGCTGACAAAGGTGCTTGTGAAACAGCTGCATCAATCTGAGTGCTGGTAATAGTTAATACACAGGGGGATAATGAATCATCCAAAAGCAGTACAAAACTGAACAAAAAATATTGAGTCTCATTGGTGTTTTATAGCCAGAGCCCTGTCCCATCCCCCTCAAAATGAAGCAGATTTGTGCCAATCTTCTTGAAAGCCAGGTGCTTCAAGCCAGGTGCTTGATGTTTTAGTTACTTTTTTAAAATTAATTTGAAAACATTTCAAATGAATAATAGGACTAGCAATGACTGTCACTTCTGTATGTCATTGCTATCAGTTTCTTAAAGCAAGGGTTTAAAACTATGTAATTTAACTCCTTTATGCATTGGTAGTAGTGTCCAAGCAAAAGCATAAGCCACCATCTGGACCTAGGATGAACATGAAATCACAGAGAACCGTGACCATAAGAGAGAGGGATGTTCTGGAGCCCTTCAATGCCAACCTGCAGCACAGGGAGAGAACCCTGGCCACGGCATGTGCCTTTCAGCTGGGAGGCACTAGAGGTGGAAGGGACGGTGCCCTACCTGTGTGGATGCTGAGGTTTTAAACAACCACATAGCACAGGAGAAAAAAGAGTTACACACCTAATGACTAGAAGCGGAGCAGAAGAATGTCTTTTTAGCAACGTCTTGCTTGCACACACCTACCCCTCAGTTGCTACAGGGTGCTGATGCACAACGTGCTCATGCACAACGTGCTCTGCAACAGCAAAGCTAAGGGCTTTCCTTTCTCCACACCTGCCTTGCTTAGCCTGAAGCTGCCAAAAATTAAAGTAGGCGGGCAATCGTATGCCCAGGTCCCTTCAGCAAGCACATGGGCAGCCCCCTAGCTGTGTTTGGGGCAGACCCCCCTCTCCCCAGCCCTGGGCACACAAGTAGCCACTGCCTGCGCATTGGCCCCTCAGAACACAGGCACAGGCAGGGACACACAGAGGGGAGCTGGGGAGCTTGCCCACCTCTGCTCGGGCACAAGTCCCTCACAGCACTGCAACTTCACCATGCTCTGCTGGAGAGCCACACACAAGCTTAGGAGTTCAGACTTTTCACTTTGGATGCTTTAGAGCAGGAGACGTGATAGCTTTGGTGTGAAGCCTCAAATTCAGAGCAGTGCAGAAATAAGATTCACAAATACTTTTCTTTCAGCACTGTCACACAGAAACATTGGCTTGCCTCAGTTCACATGAAAAGCAAAGCCTGTGCACTTGAGCAGAAGGTTCTGTTCCATATGAGGGGTGGGAGTAGGTTTTAAAGCTAAACTCTGAGGAGACAACACTGAGCACTAAGCACCACTTTACAATACAACTTTATGAACCTCCCAGCAGCAACACTGCCAACTCCTCCAGCCCAGGCTCCCCTTTCCTCTGTCAGGAGCACGCAGGTCAGGCAAGTCCCAGATCCAAAGGCGTTAGCCAAAGTCAGGACGTGGTACCTGAGCGATGCTTCAGAAGTGAGACCATGCAAACGCATTGCTGGAGGAGAGTCAAGTGAACGTGTTGTACCTGTGTCAGCTGCTGGCTGGTGATCCCTCCCTGACACCCTTCCCCAGGGGACTGCATAGATAAACACCCTCTATTTGAACAAGACCAATGACAGCAAAATAGCTTGCTTGTCTCTAAAAAGACACTAATAATCTGCACCAAGGGAGAGACCCATGGTCTGACAGACTTCTTTTTCCCCTAGAGTGAAACATAAAAACACATTTCAGTAGCAAGTAGGACACAGTTTGACGTGCATCCCTAGTTAATTATATCCAAAAGAGTAATAATAAAATAAACTATTAAATTTTAGGACTTCCTCTTTAAAGTATTAAGCATTTTGTTACTGTGGAGCAGTTAAACTACACACGGAACAACACTTTGAATTGCTTTATAGGAAGGTAACTTAAGGATTGTCAGGAAATAAGATGTTCTAGACAAATCTCATTCCATACAGGCCTCTGATATCCAACAAACACAACCCGTTTCTTAACTTTAACACAGCATTTGTTTTAAAAATCTAACACTGACAACCAACATTCATGTGTGAGTAGAAAACACTGCCAGTTGGTGGCTGCTCAGGAAGGTCTTGGAGCTCACTGCAGTGTGTTTGCAAAATTGGAAATTAAGATGTGAAGGTGGCCTGCTGGCACCTTGCATACTGTGGAAGAGTGGGGAACCGGCTGCTGCTTTTAAGAACAGCGGTTCAATTCCTGGCACAAACACTGAGGCTAGTTTAAAAACTCCAGTGGCTGACAAGATGCTGGATTATGGGCTGCGCAGTAGCCCAGAGCCATGGGGGGAACCTGCTTTGATGCAGCCCTGGTAAACAGCAATCAAAGGCCAAGAGGTAAGGATTTAATGAAAAATGGAGGAGAAAAATAGGTGAACAAAGGTTATTACGAAGGGATTTTCTGCCCTTTTCATTTGTGCAATTTAAATGTTTGTTTAACGTTTCAAATTACAGTACATTTAATTTGAATACAGAAACATCATAAAATCCCCTTTCCCATCTAGCACTCCACCGTGCTATAGATTTTGGACACTGAAAGTGATAACTCGCCCCAGAATTGAGGAAGTGGGTCTCAATGCCACAGTCCCTGCAGCAGGCAGCCCTCACCCTGCAAGACCTCCATGAGCACTGGGGCTGGGAGATTCCACAGGGTCCCCAGGACAGCACCCCTCTCCCAGCTGCGCTGCCCGCCTGGGCTTGCGGGGAGCAGCATCAACCCTTCTGCCTTGGGGGCTCAGCCCCAACTGCCGACGGTCAGCCCTGATCCCAGCCACCACCTCCTCCTGCTCAGCACTCACTGCTTTCCATACACTCAACATTTCTCTTGCCACATGATTTTGCTCTCTCCACCACATTTTCTTGTGCCGCAAACACAAAGCAGGCAGCAGCCTAGACAGCGGACAGGGTTATGTTCAAAAGGACAGGTGCATCAGATGACAGTACTAACAACTAGACTTGAAGTCTGATGTGCTGGAGTGTGAAACTCTTGAATTTCCTGATACAAAAAAAGTGTAAATGTGATTGAAGACTGCGTTGACTGGTAACATCAATAGCACAAGCAGAGTTAAGTTAACCATGAACAAATCAGGCTTGGACTCTCATGTAGCTGCTCTGCAGCCCTGACCAAAGGTACCAGTGGCTGCCTCATTCTGAGCTCTGGCCCAGCGGCTTGTTAACAATGTGCAGTCAAGCCTGGAGATCACAGCAGTTTCCCTCCCTGGTGTAAAGGGGGCACACACTCAAATTCCTTTTCCTTCCCTGGAGCCTGTGGCTGCAATGGTTCCCTTGTTTCCACAGCTCTCCGCAACTGTTAACCAGGATTTTTCTCCATCCTTGGAAACACAAGTTATTTCAAACAGTGGGGCCCAAGCCCCACCTGCTCCTGAAAGCTCAAAGTCACCAAGCTGTGATTAAAAATATCCAGAGGTGCATTTCTGGACTATATGACCCAGCAGGTCTTTCACATCTAGAAAACAGAAATATTTTCTGTAGTTTAAGAAGTTATTGAAAGGTCAATCCAGAAAGTATCTGGTAATAAAAGTATTCAGACATTTCTATTTCATCTCTTCTAGTGAGAGTAGTGTAGCTCTGCTGGTAGAGACTTACCTCAGGCTATGGCTCACCCTACAAGGGCTCGTTCCTGGCTCACTCTTGTTATTTATGTACCACACTGCGCAACATCAGCTTAGGTGCTTTAGAAATACAAGTTAAAAAAAATATCTGGTCCTCTTTAGATGTGGGAGGGAAGACCACATCCCACACTCCCTAGAATTCAAGTGATAGATTAAGAACTCTCCATCAGCTGTGCTTCACAGCTGAAATGAGCAGACCATCCATAGGCAAAGGAAAACCATCCTGCTTTGTAGCTTAACATCACACAGAGACATGACTTTCCAAAACACGCTTGCTCCATATGCCCAGCATGTTCTCATCCCCAAACACTAACAGAGCTGGTGGTGGTGACATATATATAGGTATATACCAGTCACAGCATCTTTCCACCACAACTGCCATCAGTACTACACATTAATGCATACCAGAAACAAACAATTGCCTGGGAAAAAAAAGGCAAAACACGACCCCTCTAACAAAGAGCTAGCAATAGAGGCATGCAGGAACTCCATGACATTAGAGTAACTGGGTTTCTTGCTTGTTTTGTGTCCCGCTTGCTTTTATTCTCTCCCACCCGGTAGTCCTGCTGGTTTTGAAGATGCTGGCACCTGAATCCAACGTGATTAGTCACCAAAGCAAGATGAGCAGCTGATTCCTCACCAGAACAGGCCCATGACCTTCAAAGAGTTACAGATGCACAGACGGCCTATGAAATCCTGATTCTTTCACTAAATAATCTAGATTTCTTTAAAATTGGCTTAAAAAAAAAAAAAGATCCTTTTCTCCTCTGTGAGGAGAAAATTCTGCACCTTGAATGATGTCTTCAGCAGAGGTTAAGTTGGCCCCTTCAAATACCAGCACACCCCAAAATTTAAAAATCTGCCCACATCAGGGAGAGGAGGTGTGGGGAAAATATCACAGCCAGAAAAAGCCCAGCAGAATCCACTAAAAAGACATCAAATGGCTCCTAGGGGTGTCAGACCAACCCCCCAGCACTCACAGGTTGAAGAGATGCCTCTCCCAGCAAACCCACAGCTTCAAGTCCCACCAGCCCCCAACAAGCTCAATGGGGCAAACGGTGATGCAAGACTGGGCCAACCATCTCCAGCAGAATAAACATAGCACTTTCTGACTCCTTTCCAAGTCAGTGTTTGTTGGGAAACATCAAAGCCAGTGGAATAGTAGGTGTCCCAAAATGTCTTAATTCAGAGAATTAGTGTTAACCGAGCCTGATTAGCTCCATTTATCTCTAATTAATTACCTTTACCTGATTAGACACCCTGTTTCCAGTAGACATGGAGTCAAGTAGACTAGATTATTAGTGTAGTCATTGTGCCTTTACAAAATCCTGAAATTAATGAAACGTGCAAAAGAATCCGCAGCTTTAATTGCACAGGTGTTGCCTTATGGCAAAGCTTTATCATCTGATTACACCAAGGGATTATTAGTGACTTTTTATATAGAGGATGAGCCTGTGAAATGTACCTTAGCAACAGCTCATTAGTTTAGGGTTGTTACTGTATTATTTATTACATTCAGCCTCCCCATTATCTAGATTGATTCATGGACCTATATTTTCCTCCCCTCTGTGCAGGAAATAAATAAATAAGTGAAGGCTGGCTATTGCCGTCCAGCTGCAATATGAGGGGAAGGCAGAGTGTATTCTCCAGCTACCAATATCCACCCTTTAAAATAAAGCCTTAAAGTTGATTTAAATAAAACTCTTTTTTTTCTCCTCCCTCAGTAAAGCAATCAATTCAAGCTGCTGTCAAACTGGAATGCTTTCTACATGCCATCCAAACAGTTTGGGCTATCTTAAATCTTTTCAAATAAATAAAAATACATTGCTGGATTGAAGAATGAAGCACAATATATTTACATTCAAAATATTTTTTTTCTGCTATAACTCGTCCTTTATGAAGTCTATCAGAAATATTTTATTTTGATATTTCTTTTAACTGTTTGGTTGTTGGCTACCTCTTCAGGTTTGGAGGGGTTTGCCAGATAGAAAAACTGCCTGAATAATACAACCAAGACAAACAGAGCAGAGCAGCAATCTCTGTGTTAAGAATCACTTTCCCCACAGAGAAGCTACTTGTAGTCAAGGTTGAGAAGTCTTGACCTTAGCTTCCTGTGTCCTCCTGAGCAACATCCCACTGGACTTGCTAAATATCACTGGTACAATGGCCCTAGTGCTGCCCCAAGCAGAAGAGGCTTTACTGACCAACCAGTGATCCCTAAGCAGCCAGTAAATAAAACTATGAGGAATTGTTTTCCAAAATTATCCAGAATGCCAGATTCTTTGAATATTATGTAAAAACTTGCTGTCCATTCATTGCTAAATTAAAACAAACAAACAAACAACAACCTGGAAAAATAATTGGTAACAGCTATTATGTAGGCTATGACAACTAACTTGAGCAGCAATAATGACTATCTAATGACAAACAAGACTACATAAATTCTCACATCTGCATTAGTCTCAAAACTATGGCTCTAACAGATAAACTGAGTATATAATTTTGCAGTGTGTTCATGTGGCTTCATGTGGCATACGCATGAATGGTGTCATCCTGTAATAAAAGCGCTAGTGATGGTTTAGAGCTGCTCTGCCAAATACATGTGACTTGCATGAACAGAACTATACAAAATGAATGTGGCACCCATCTGCTACAGGTCATTTGGGATTGCTGCTCTTCAAGATGTCCCCTCAAAATCATAGACCACTGTGGTTTCTACATTGGCAAAACCCTTGCTCGTGTTATAAGATCCTCATACGGGACCTCCAAGCACACACATGCTCCACAGGAGCACAGCAGCTGTAGGGCCTCCAATCCACCAACGGTGCAACTTCGGCAAAGGTGTGAGTCACGCTCCCAAAACTGCTGCCTGACACAACACACATTCACTTTATCAATCTAAATCTTTTTTTGAGAGTTATGTCCCAGCAAAGCTCATGCCTTGATGGTCTTGAAGAGACGCCATCCCATCCTGCCTCCCTGGTGCTCCCCAACAGGACAAAGGATCTCTTGCCCTTGATCGCTGTGGTCATCAGTTCAGCTACCCTCCACCAAGCAGGCAGCATTGGACTATAAATTGCATCTGCATCCACCACCTGCTCACCCACTGTGAAATCCCAAGGATCCCAAATGACTTACCTGGAGAGTAGGATGTGCAGGGTTGACCCCCTTCTTTAAAACTCCAGCAGCATGGGTGATGAAGGTGGGGGAGTAGTCTCTCCTCTCCTCAATCGCCCATGCTGCTGGGCAGCAAGTTATTCAAGGGCCCAAGCACAAGAGAACAGGACATCAAACTTCACTGAGAGCCTTTGATAACTTACATTAGACAGTATCAGACACAACACTGGAGAAGCACTGGGAGCCCCAGATCCTCTTGCACATGCTCTCAGCATCACAGGTGCTAAATAGTTAGACAAGGCATGGGGTCAAAGCCTGCTGTCATGCTTGCAGTCTGCTGTGTTCATGTACTCCAGAAATGTTAACTGGCTGTGGAAATAATGAAGATTACTTGTGAGGTGTTTGTATGGGCTTGATTTCTGATCAGATCAAACCTTTCCTTCACACTCCCTGTTGCCTTCCCATCAAATACAGTCAGATTCTTGAATGTTGTCTGTGCATTCAGCACAGCCACAAAGCCATGTCCAGGGTGTACCAGTGATGCTGGGAAAAGGTTGTCGTTCAGAGCTCTGTTTCTCACATGAGCCTCAAGCACATCTGTGCAGGAAACAGCTCTTTCTTAGGAGGCAATCTGAAATACATGTAAGAAATTCCTGTGGAACAGGGGGTTCACTCTATCTCTCACTACTTCCTACTCAAAGAACTCTGACCTCACCTTCAGTAATGAAAACAAGTAGCATAGTAGACAAGAATGAAATATTAAATATTTATTTAAAGGACAAAAACAAACAGTTTTTCCAGTAGGAGGAAGAGAATTACATGAGAGAGATGCTGGTCACATCACTTAATAGGAGGCAGCCTAGCCTGTGGGAGAAGCAAGGCTTTGCCTTGTGAGGGAAGATGAGCAGCAGGAGCATCTTGTGTGTGTACACACCCACATCCCCATGAGAACCACTTCTAGATAGCAAGGAAGCAGCCAAGGACTGACCTCAAAACAAACACTGTTCCTTCGCCTCTGTGATCCATTTTCCATCCATAAGTCTCAAGTGTTTCCCAAAGGCAGGTGAGTATCAGACGCTTCCCACCAGCTGGGAAACTGGAGCAGGAAGGGAAGGCCACTCATCAAGGTCATCAGGACCTGCAGCAGCTCTTCATCCTCCAGTTTGCACCCTCTTTCAAAGGGCACATGCCTGCCATTCCCATTAGGTGCCGTGTCAAGAGGGACTTGCTCTGCTCCTTTTCCCTTTGTCCCTCAGTGGCAGCCATGGGACAGCTGCCAGTCTGTTTGATGAGCAGGCTCTGGCGTGCTCCTCCTGCTGCTGGCATCAGTCCTTGAAGAGCTGGCTGGCACCAGCTGTTGCAGTGAGCTTGGACAGGCTGTGTCCCATGATCCAAGTATTTGGAGGAGCCAGACACTGGGCTGCCAGGTCTAATGGGAACATGCATCCAAAGTCAGATACTGCTGCCTCCTGCAGGAGCCAGGCCCTGCTCAGGGGATGGACACAAGCCCTGGGTGACCAACACAGCCTTAGAAGGTGAAAACACATGTACAGACACCAACTAAGTAAGAATCACTAGGTCAAGGTTGGCAGGCAGAGTGTCACAGAGTTGTAAAACCACTACACACTTGAAGTGGATACAATAATATGAATTGAGGCAAAGCAGCGTTACTGTCATCCCCAAAGACAGAAATCAGAGTCTGGTGGCTCTCAGGCCCAGGTACTTTTCCCAAGCACATAGTCCAGGTCAAATACCGTGCTAGACCACGGACTCGGTGGTCCTTCCAGTTGCCCCCTGGAAGCCCCACAATGCGTTGGCAGGGGGCTCTCTGTCATGGTCCCGGGCTGTACTACCTCTTAGTTTCTTTACTGCTAGCTTTAAATTAAAACACCTCTCCTGGACTGCACCCTGCAACAGCATTAAAATTTGTTTAATGTCCACTCCCAGTAAGTGGCAGGGCTGGCACTTCTCCAAGATGCAGAGCTGCTCAGACACTTAAAGACCCACAGCACCTCCACAAGACATGCAGAAGCTGCATGGCCACCTCTCTCACCCAGCCCCAACAGCTTTTCCACCCCCACTTTCCAGCCTCCCTTCTCCAAGAATATTTTTCATTTAACTTTACTTCCTCACCTCTTTAATCACCCCACACACCTGAACACCAGCTGCTTGCCATGATGAACAAGCAGACCCGCAGGGCTCAAACTTTCCCCACAAACACGGGTTCCAGCTTTCGGGGTAGCTCTCCTCTCCCCCTGCATCCCCATTTTTTGGGTAGGCAAAAAAAGGGCAGCTGGAGGGGGACAGGCCTTGGGTGCCCGGGCTGGGTGCAGGCCTGGGATGGGAGCTGGAGCCGGGC